>NC_133325.1:571485563-571690563 GCF_042186555.1 Aquarana catesbeiana | reverse complement strand
CGAGAATGTGGGGTCTTGGATGATGCTACCCTCTTGTCTGAGCATTGGGGAGCCCTGACTGTCTGATTGAAGGGGAAACCTCCACTCCCTGGTCCCTTGTAAGAAAAAGTACAAAACCCCAGATTGCAGGAAAAGAGACCATATGTAAGTCAAGCTTACTAAAGCCCTGCATTAACGTAAATTATGTTTATTTGTCCTCCTTTTTGTCACCTTCCGATATACCACCTTATTTAATTTAATGCATACCCTAGAACAATTTGCACTCTAGACTTTCAGGCAGCTTGGGAATGCCTAATTTTGCCAAATATTACCAAGTGACCCCTTTGGTTCAAATCACACTATATCAGGACACCTGTGAAACTCCACTATGGGTTGTACTAGAATTTGCTGATATTAATCCTGTGACCATTGACTTTGACTTCGTCCTTTGGAACGTAAATTTGTTGATAACCCCGTAACATTCACTAGCACTTTGGGATAGACTTAAAGGCCCCTTTAAACTAATTTCCTCTTACTTCCCTTCAGTGTCATTTTACAAACATTTTTCCTTTCTACCCTGCCTCCTCTGATCAAGCCTTTCATTCATGGGTACGACTGCACTTAAAGCAATTACAGAGTTTAGTTCCATCACTCAAATCTTTCACTTCATTGCGTTCACAATTCCATCTTCCTAGCTCAGAACTGTTTCATTACCTCCAGGTGTCCAACTTTTTAACATCACACATTTGTACACATTCCCTGACCAGTCTAACCCTCTATGGAGGACATATGTACGTCTGATCCCCATGCTCCAGTCCTAATTTCTAAATTGTATTCTCACCTTAACTCACCACCTACTTATGTGAGCAGATGGGAATCTGTTAAAAATGTACACTTAGACCAGGAGGATTGGATTGCACTGTGGGAATCAACTAAATCATCCTCCCAAAACATAACTGCACTTGAAACTAACTATAAATTTTTGACCCTATGCTACCTGCTCCCAGGGAGAATCTCAAAATTTCTCCTCGCATACCCTTCTACATGCTTTAGAGGCTGTGGTAAATGGGGTACACATGCCCAAATTTGGTGGTTTTGTCCAACTGTGCAGTGTTTTTGGGCTGACATTTTCCACATCATTTTCACACTTGTTCAAGTCTCAATCACCCTGGACCCAGCTTTCGCTCTATTGAACCATTGTACCTATATGATCTCACTATAGCTCAGTTTAAACTTTCCATTCAGGTTACAAGTGTGTCCAAAGAATTGCAAAGACTTGAAAGTCCTCAAAATTGGATATACTCGAGACAACACAACGCATCACCCAAGCCACACTCACTGTGTGTGCTATTCCCGCATTTTGTATTTTTTGTACTATGTTGTATCCATAATGATATTTGTAATGGAATAAAAATGTTGAACAAGAAATTAGGTTAATGAAGTGTAACTGGATTAGTCAAACTTCTACAATCAGAAGTCTTAAGCTATAGGATGTTGTTGAGTGTAAGGGGGGGCACAATCTGCAGTCTCATCCATATGGATACTTCCTGGTTTGAGTGAAAGTTATCTATTTGCGCTAATTGAGCTGAGTTAAAATATTTTTGAAAGCGAGGCAGCTCTAGCCATCCATCTAATTTAGATTGCATCAGGGTAGCTTTAGGAAGTCTCAATTTAGTGGTTCTCCATAGTGAGTCACCCACTCTGCAGTAGACAAAAGTAGTAAGACAGAACAGGAATAAAACTCTAAATAGATAAAAGTATTTTTGGGAGTATGGTCATCCTTACCACTAGGGTTGCATCAATACCACTTTAGGACTGAGTGCAAATACTGATACTTTTTTCAAGTACTCGCCAATACTTTTTTTAATGTCATATGACAGTGGCACTAATATGCAGCACTGATGATGTGTGGACTGTGTCAGTATTTTTTTTTTTCCATTTTTTTCCAATTTTATTTTTAACAATTTTTAAAAAATTTTACAATTTTTTTTTGCTTTTTTTTTTTTTTTTTTTTTACAATGCTTTCTTGGGGGGGGGGGGGGGTGAGTGTGTTTATTTTAGTTTTTATTTTAACAGTATAACCTTTTAAATATTTATTACAAATTCTCTTTTATTTATTTATTTTTTATCAGCCCTGTTGGGGGGCTTTGGTTAGCTATCAGGGGTCTTAACAGACCCCTGACATCTCCCTTTTGAGACAGAAACAGAGATTCCCCAGTCCCTTTCTCTGCAGCCTCATCCACACTGGAGATAAATGGAGAGGAGACAGAGGCTCCTCTCCATTCATAAACTGAAGCACTGTAAACAGTTTAGAATGCTCAGTTATGAATGGACAGAGTCAGTGATCACTGTTCATTCGGAAAAGGAAGGAGCCGGTAAATGAAAAATCTACTGACTCCTTCCTCCAATCTCAATCCTGACAGATCGAGGAGCACAGAGGGGGAGCGGAGCGGAGCACGGAGGGGGACAGGATCAGAGCTTGTGGGGGGACAGGAGCAGAGCGGGGGGGGGGGGCGGAGCGGAGCATGGAGGGGGGCTGGAAGGAGCACAGAGGAGGACACAGAGTGGGACTGGAGGAGGATTTGGAGACAGTCAGGGGTGATCGGTGTGGCGGTGGGGGCAGTTACAAGCACAGATCCCCCTTTATAGATTTCAATAAAGCAGCTGAAATCCTCGGGAGGGAGAGGAGGAGAAGTGGCTATAAAGTATTGGATAAAGCATCGGAGTATTTGCCTGAGTACAAGTACTCGGGCAAATGTGCAGTATCGGCACCGATACTACTATTGGTATTGGTGCAACCCTACTTATCACTGTTATGTTATCAATCCAGGAATGCGAGTTATTATGGTGGGGTAGTTGGCCCCAAAGAGGCCATCAGAGTGGCTAGTCAGCTTGACTCCCAAATATGTGATTATATGGGGAGGCCATACGAAGAGGAAGGAGGTTTGGAGGAGAGAGAGGTCAGCTGGAGGGAGTGAAACATTAAGAACCACAGATTTTTGTTGATTAACCTCAAAATATTTATCATCTTCAAAAGTTAAAACAGCAGTATACATAAGGTAGAAGGCAATACAGATTTCTTGGGTGAAAAATTAACCATAACATTGACTGTAAGACCATATTACAAAAAGTTATATACAGTATCTCACAAAAGTGAGTACACCCCTCACATTTTTGTAAATATTTTATTATAACTTTTCATGTGACAACTCTGAAAAATTACACTTTGCTACAATGTAAAGTAGTGAGTGTACAGCTTGTATAACAGTGTAAATTTGCTGTGCCCTCAAAATAACTCAATACACCGCCATTAATGTCTAAACTGCTGGCAACAAAAGTGAGTACACCCCTAAGTGAAAGTGTCCAAATTGGACCCAAAGTGTCAATATTTTGTGTGGCCACCATTATTTCCCAGCACTGCCTTAACCCTCTTGGGCATGAAGTTCACCAGAGCTTCACAGGTTGCCACTAGAGTGCTCTTCCACTCCTCCATGATGACATCACGGAGCTGGTGGATGTTATAGACCTTGCTCTCCTCCACCTTCCGTTTGAGAATGCCCCAAAGATGCTCAATAGGGTTTAGGTCTGGAGACATGCTTGGCCAGTCCATAATCTTTACCCTCAGCTTCTTTAGCAAACGGCAGTGGTCATCTTGGAGGTGTGTTTGGGATCATTATCATGATGGAATACTGCCCTGCGGCCCAGTCTCCTTAAGGGGGGATCAGTTCTGGCAGCACTCATGCAGCCCCAGACCATGACACTCCCACCATCATGCTTGACTGTAGGCAAGACACACTTGTCTTTGTACTCCTCACCTGGTTGCCACCACACACGCTTGACACCATCTGAACCAAATAAGTTTATCTTGGTCTCATCAAATTACAGGACATGGTTCCAGTAATCCAAGTCCTTAGTCTGCTTGTTTTCAGCAAACTGCGGGCTTTCTTGTGCATAATCTTTAGAAGAGACTTCCTTCTGGGACGACAGCCTTGCAGACCAATTTGATGCAATGTGCGGCGTATGGTCTGAACACTGACAGACTAACCCCTCCACCCCTTTAACCTCTGCAGCAATGCTGGCATCACTCATCTATTTCCCAAAGACAACCTCTGAATATGACGCTGAGCACGTGCACTCAACTTCTTTGGTTGACCATGGCGAGGCCCATTCTGAGTGGAACCTGTCCTGTTAAACCGCTGTATGGTCCTGGCCACTGTGCTGCAGCTCAGTTTCAGATATACATGACACCAGGGAGGCAAAAATAGGATTTTTATAACAGCTTACCTGTAAAATCCTTTTCTTGGAATACATCATGGGACACAGAGCCTTACATAATTACTTAATGGGCTATAGGCCACCTTCAGGTGATGGACACTGGTATACCCAATACAAGAAGTTCACTCCCTATATGACCCCTCCTCCTCCTTCCAGGAGCACATCAATTTTTGTAGCAAAGCAATATACTTAAATCCCCCAAAAAAGGGGAGGGACCTCTGTGTCCCATGCTGTACTCCAAGAAAAGGATTTTACAGGTAAGCTGTTATAAAAATCCTATTTTCTTCATCGTACATCATGGGACACAGAGCCCTAAATAATTACTTAATGGGACGTCCCAAAGCAATGCCACTTGAGGGGAGGGAGACACAACCCGGAGGGTACCCCCAGACTTGAGGACCTATACTGCTGCTTGCAGCACACTATTCAATGTTCAATGTTGTGAATGTATGCACTGAAGACCAAGTTGCGGCCTTACAGATCTGAGCCATGGAGGCCTGATGAATCACTGCCCAAGAAGCACTAACCGCCCTGGTAGAGTGCACCTTAACTTGAAAAGGGGGAATCTTAACCCTTAAATCATAAGTTTGAATTATCACTTGCCGAATCCATTTAGCAACAGTATGGGCGGCACAGTGGTGTAGTGGTAGCACTCTCGCCTAGCAGTAAGAAGGGTCACTGGTTCGAATCCCAACCACGACGCTACCTGCTTGGAGTTTGCATGTTCTACCTGTGCCTGCATGGGTTTCCTCCGGGTACTCCGGTTTCCTCCCACACTCCAAAAGACATGCTGGTAGGTTAATTAGATCCTGTCTAAATTGTCCCTAGTATGTATGAATGTGAGTTAGGGACCTTAGATTGTAAGCTCCTTGAGGGTAGGGACTGATGTGAATGTACAATGTATATGTAAAGCGCTGCATAAATTGATGGCGCTATATAAGTACCTGAAATAAAATAAAATAAACAGTGGATTTCGACGCTGCCTGTCCTTTCTAAGGACCCTCTGGCAGAATAAATAAGACATCAGTCTTACGAATCTTAGCAGTTGCCTTTAAATAAATTTTCACTGCTCTCACCACATCAAGACAATGTAGTGACTTTTCTTCCCTGGAATATGGTTTTGGAAAAAATGATGGCAGGACAATATCTTGGTTCAGGTGAAAACCTGAGTTCACTTTTGGTAAAAAACCTGGACGAGGGCGTAACACCACTCTGTCCTCATGAAAAATCAAATATGGCTCTTTACAAGAAAGAGCAGCCAATTCCAAAACCCTCCTTGCTGAGGATATAGTTACCAAAAATACCATCTTACTTGTCAAAAGGACTAAGGGAATATGTTGTATCGGATCAAATGGCTGTTTTTGTAACACAGACAAAACTAAGTTCAAGTCCCAATGGTTTAAGGGAGGTTTGACGGGTGGATTAAGCCGCGTTACTCCTTGTATAAAACCCTGGACTAAAGCATGAGTAGGAAGTGGTCTTTGAAATAAGACTGATAAATCTGAGACTTGGCCTTTAATAGTACTCAAGGCCAATTTCATTTCTACCCCTAATTGTAGAAAGGCAAGAATTCTGCCTATGATATATCTCCGTGGGTGCCAACCCTTGGATTCACACCAGGTAACATAAGCCCTCCAGACCATATAATATATAGTTCTGGAAGCTGGCTTCCTTGCATTAATCAGGCTGACCCGAAAAGCCCACGTTTCTTCAGAATGTGGGTTTCAGTAGCCAAGCCGTTAAATTTAGAGACCGTAAGGGTTGATGGAATATCGGTCCCTGTGAGAGCAGATCTGGCCATAGTGGGAGGGGCCATGGGCCCTCCACTGCCATCTTTACAATTTCTGCATACCATGACCTTCTGGGCCATGCTGGTGCCACCAGAATTACCGGCTTTCTTTCCAGCTTGATCCTGCAAAGAAGGCGAGGCAGCAACTGAATGGGGGGGGGGAATGCATAGATCAGTGAGAACTGATCCCATGGGGTCACCAATGCATCCGTGCCACATGCAAATGGATCCCTTGTTCTGGCCACAAAGTTGACTAACTTCATGTTGAACCTGGATGATAGAAGATCTAAGTCCAGAGTCCCCCATCTTTGGCAAACAGCCCGAAATATGTCAGGGTGAAAAGACCATTCCCCTGGGAATAACTGCTGGCGACTCAAGTAGTCCACCTGCCAATTCTCTACTCCCGGAATGAAGACTGCCGATAGGCACGGAACATTCCTTTCTGCCCAAGTTAGAATATGGTTCACCTCTCTCTGCGCTGAGAGACTTTTGGTGCCCCCTTGGTGAGTGATACAGCTGTGGCATTGTTGGATTGAATCCCGACAGGACAATCCCGTAACCTGAAAGTCCAGGCCTTTAGAGCCAGACGCACTGCCCAAATCTCTAGGATATTGATGTGCAAGGTTCTTTCAGTTCTTGACCACTGTCCCTGGACAGTTGTCTTTTCTAGTACTGCTCCCCAGTCTGAAAGGCTGGCATCCGTCGTTACCACTTTCCAGATGACTGGTCTGAAGGATTTTCCTTTCAGCAGATTCTGGGTTAGTAACCAAGTGAGGCTTTGGGACACTCTTGGGGACAGCTGCATTGGCAAGTCTAAAGCTTGAATTGTTTTGTTCCAAGCAGACAGGATACTGTTTTGCAACAGTCTTGAATGAAACTGGGCATAGGGAACTGCTTCGAATGAAGCCACCATGGTTCCTAGGGATCGCCATTTGACCTGACCATCCGCACCAGCTCTCTTATGGAGTTGATCTTTGCCTGAGGCAAGAACACCTTTTCCTGGGCTGTGTCTATGATCAGACCCAAGTACTCCAGCCTTTTTAGCGGTATTAAGGAAGGTTTCTCTAGGTTGAGAATCCAACCCAAACTTTTCAGATAGTTGGTTGTAGTGCGTATGCTTTGCTCCAAACGAGCCACTGACTGATCTATTAGCAATAGATAGACTAGGTACACTACAACTGTTATGCCCTTAACCTGGCTAGAGGTGGGGCCAGCACTTTGGTGAACACCCGGGGTGCTGTGGCTAGCCCGAAGGGCAGGTCTACAAATTGGAAATGCTGCTGTTCTAACCGCAGAAACTTTTGATGAGCGGGAAATATACGGACATGCAGATATGCATCCCTGATGTCGATTGATGCCAGAAGTTCTCCTAGAAGGATAGAAACTACTGATCTGATCGTCTCCATGTGAAAGGAGCGGATCTTCAGGAACTGATTTAGATTTCTTGGATCTAGAATGGGTCTGACATCTCCATTTGGTTTTGGTACCATGAAAAGATTTGAATAAAACCCCAGACCTTGCTCTTTTGTGGGGATCTGTATGATCTGTAGTGCCTGAAACAGATTGTCTTTTCTCTGGATCTTTGGGAACGCTTGACCTCAGGAAGCGAGACGGTGGAAAGTCCCAAAATTCCAGCTTGTATCCCAGCGTTACCGTGGAGATGACCCATCTGTCCTGAATTTCTTCTTTCCAGACTTCTGAAAACTGCAGAAGTCTACCCACCCACCTTTGTGAGGGGGGTTGCCTCTTCATGAGGCTTTAGGATTCTACTGTGCAGGGTTCCAACCCTAGGACTTCTTTTGAGCCTGGGTTTGACCCTGAGGTAGAATGACAGCGGAGGCCGTCGCCACTGCCTAGAGGCGGAAGCCCCTGGCGTAGGGGAAAGAGCCTGTTTAAATGAAGGGCATTTATACTTTTTTTTGACTGGCAAAAGACTACTTTTCCCACTAGAAATTGTTTGGATATATTTGTCCAAGTCTTCTCCAAATAGCCGCTCCCCATGAAAAGGGAACTCAGTTAGGAGGTTTTTACATGGTGCTTCAGTTGACCAATTTTTAAACCACAGAATTCTACGCATATGCACAAGCATAGGAGTAAGGTGGGACGCCTGGTGAATAGAATCTTTAACCACTCCCGCCCACGCTATAGCCGAAAGACGGCTACAGTGCGGGGCTTAATTGCCGGGAGAGCGTCCATGGGGAAAATCTGTGTTGGCTGTGTCCCTTGGACACAGCCAATCACAGATCGTGGTAAATGGCCAATCACAGCGGAGGTTTACCACTCGATCGGAATGTCTAATGGGGGATGATCTCAAATGTAAACATATGAGATCATCTCTCAGTGCCGGCTCTCCCTCCTCACACAGAGACCGCGTGAGAGGAGGGAGAGCTTCGTAGCCGCAGATCTGTGAGTGCCAAGCGTTTTCATAGTAAAAACACAGTAAATCAGAGCCCAAATAGTGCCCATACAGTGCCACTGGTTGTCATAGTGCTCATCACTGTTAGTGTTACAGTGCCATCTGTTATCAGTGCCATGTTTCATCAGTACCACGTGTCACCAGTATCATCTTTCATCAGTGCCACCTGTCAGTGTCACCTGCCACATCAGTGCCACGTGTCATCAGTGCCACATACGTGCCATCTTTCGTCAGTGTCACGTTTCATCAGTGTCACGTGTAATCAGTGCCATTTGTCATCAGTGTCACGTGTAAGCAGTGGAACACTGACAGCCTCAGAGGAGGATGAGAGGGCGCCCATCAGACGAAGTTGTTCTGGCGAGGAGGCAGTGCCATCCACCAGCACCGCAGTACCTCGGCAAGAAAGGCCAAGTACAAGTGGGGTGTCACCTCAATCCCAAAGGGTTATGTCCCATTGCCGCCTTCCCTATTCCCTTCAGAACCCCTTGTGGCTTCCTCCTAATTCAGGAGAAGCTAACATTCTTCCTTTCACTGCCCAGCCAGGAGTGCAGGTGGACACAGAAAATTTTTCACCGATAGATTTTTTCCACCTTATTTTTACAGAGGACATGCTTGCATCAATTGTGGCCCAGTGTAACCTGTATGCCCAACAATTCATAACAAGTAACCCAACATCCTATTATGCCCATCCCTACGAGTGGAGAGCCCTAACAGTGGAGGAGTTTAACATTTTTTTGGGCCTCACATTCTGTATGGGACTAACCAAAAAAAAAGAATTCTGTTAATATTGGTCAACCCTCCCCATCCACCACATGCAAATCATCTTTTCCTCAGTAATGCCCAGAACCAGATATCTCATGATTATGAGATTCCTACACTATAATGATAATACCCAGTGCCCTCCCCGAAATTACCCAAATTTTGACAAGCTCTATAGAATTCGGCCACTACTAAATTATTTTTCTGAAATCTTCCCCCAGTTGTTTACCCCAGACCAACACATATGCGGGGATGAGTCCCTTGTCAAATTTACTGGCAGGCTGGGCATAAAACAATTTATTCCCACCAAAAGGGCCCGCTTTGGGGTGAAGCTGTATAAATTGTGCGACCGAGCAACAGGGTATACATATGCCTTCAAGGTATACGAAGGGAAGGACACTCAGCTGCATCCCCCTAATTGCCCAAACTACATAGGAACCAGCGGGAAAGTCGTTTGGGAACTCATAAACCCACTCCTGGAGAAAGGCTATTTTTATGTGGACAACTTTTATACTAGTTTGTCCCTGTTCCGCAACCTTCACAGAAAGAACACTCCAGCATGTGGCACCGTAAGGACGAACCGGAAGGGCTTTCCTCAAAGGCTCGTCAACCAGAAGTTAAGAAGAGGGGCAATGGCGAGTTTACGGAATGAGGAAATTCTGGCTGTAAAGTGGAGGGACAGAAGGGATGTCTACATGTTGTCTTCGATCCACAATAATACTTTTGTGGAGATCACTAGGAGGAATGGCTGAATCCAAAAGTCAACATGTATCCACGAATACAATATGTTCATGGGGGTGTCGACTTCAACAACCAGATGCTCGAACCCTACCTAGCCACAAGACAAACCTACCAGTGGTATAAAAAAGTATCAATTTATTTGTTTACTTTGGCCATATACAAACACTTATATAATCTATCGCAACTGCACTGAAAGCCCCAAACCCTTCCTTGGCTACCAGGAGGAAATCACCACTGCCCTTATATTCCCGAACGGCCCACCAGAAAACATGCGATTAGCCAACTCTCCGAATTCCACTTTCCCGAAAAAATCCCTCCCAGACCAACAGGCCAAAAACGTCAGAAAAAATGCCAGGTGTGCACCAAAGGAGGAGTGAGAAGACACCATTTATTATTGTCCCCAATGTCCTTCAGTACCAGGCCACTGCATAGGTGACTGTTTCCACCGTTACCATACTTCAGTAAATTATTAGTGACGTATGGTAACCATAACCCTCACTTCCTGACATTTACCTTCACACCCCTTATGCCTCTGTTTGCTCTGTAACTGACCCTGGCTTGTTATTCGACCACACTTCTGCCTACCGATTCTGTACATACCTCTGCCTGATGTGGAACTGACCCTGGCTTGTTATTCGACCATGCTTCTGTCTACCAATTCTGTACATACCTCTGCCTGATCTGGAACTGACCCTGGACTGTTTGACCATGCCTCTTGGATTGATCTTGTACCCTGCTACTGGACTAGTGAGATTCATAACACAGCGGTCTCACATATGTGAGGGGCTCCAGAAATGTTTTTCTGGATGAAGAAAACAATTTTTTTTGTTTTCTCATTCCTAGATTAGGGTCTGGAGACTCAAAGCCTTCAAAGAGATTTGGGTGGTTGAAGCCTCTACCCCTGTCCCCATTCTGTCCTGAACGAGGCCCTACTCTGCCTGCAGGACTTCTGCCATCATGCCTCTGCCTGTCGCATGAACTGACCACTCCACATGGACCATGTTCCTGCCTACTACCAGGACCAATATTTTGGCACTGCTGACAATCTCTGCCTGCACTAACCCTTGACTGTATATTGACAGTATCCCTGCCTGATGCTCTTTACTGACTATGGACAGTATTCCTGCCTGTTGCCTGGACAATTGCGTTCACTTTTGCTGACCAAGTCCCTGCTTGCTGCCTGGACCAGTGCTATCCTCCTGTGGACAACTGCACTACTAAAACCACAGGTAATCTTTTGTTTACCCTTTACTCAGCAGAATGTATTTTAGTGTGTAATTCTTGGTATGTGCCTGCTATGTGTCCCTAGAACACCTGACGGTGTTCCTTGCATGTTGGGCCTCTGTATGGCCATTGTCCTGGTGCTCCAGGGCCTTCAAAAGTGTAATAGGTATTTGAGAAATGAGATGTGTAATTTATGCTCCTAGAATGCCTGACGGTGTTCCTTGCATATTGGGCCTCTGTATGTGGCCAGGCTGTGTAAAAGTCTCACACATGTGGTATCGCCCATATTCAGGAGGAGTAGCAGAATGTATTTTGGGGTGTCATTTTTGCTATGTACATGCTATGCATTGGAAATATCTTATAAATAGACAACTTTGTAAAAAAAAAAAAAAAAAAAAAAAGCGTTTTCATTTTTCCCCCACATTTCCCAAAAACATCTGGAAAAAAATGAACCGTTCAAAAGGCTCATTATGCCTCATAGATTATACGTTGGGGTGTTAGATTTCCAAAATGGGGTCATTTTGTGGGCATTTCCATTTTTCTGGTGCTCCAGGGCCTTCAAAATTGTCAAAATAGGTAGTCAACAAGTTAGATGTGTAAGTTATGCTCCTAGAACACCTGATGGTGCTCCCGGCATGTTGGGCCTCTCTATGTGGCTAGGCTGTGAAAAAGTCCTACACATGTGGTATTGCCATACTCAGGAGTAGCAGAATGTATTTTGGGATGCCATTTGTGGTATACAAATGCCATGTTAGAGAAAACCTATTACAATGACAATTTTGTGGAAAAAAAAAATCCTAATGTTGCAAAGAATTGTGGGAAAAATAACATCAAAAACCTCACCATGCATCTTGCTAAATACCTTAGAACATCTACTTTTAAAAAAGGGGTCATTTGGGGGGTATTTGTACTTTCCTGGCTTGTTGGGGTCACAAGAAATGAGATAGGCCATCAGTACATCAGGTGTGATCATTTTTTTATGATTTGCACCACAGCTTGTAGACTCTCTAACTTTCACACAGACCAAATAATATCCACTAATTTGGGTTATTTTTACCAAAGATATGTAGCAGTATAAATTGTGGCCAAAATTTATAAAGAAAAACTAATAATTTGCAAAATTTTATCACAGAAATAAAGAAAATGCGTTTTTTTTCTTTCAAAATTTTTGTTTTTTTTCATTTATAGCGCACAAAATAAAAAACCAAAGGTGATCCAAGGTGAACCAAGGTGATCAAATACCACCAAAAGAAAGCTCTATTTGTATGAAAAAAAGGACAAAAAAAATCATTTGGGTACAGTATTACATGACTGAGTAATTGTCATTCAAACTGCGAGAGCACTGAACGCTGAAAATTGGTCTGGGCAGGAGGGTGGTTTAAGTGCCCAGTAGGCAAGTGGTTAATGGCATCTATGGCAAAGCATAATGCTTTTGGTAGGTCAGCCAAATTCCGAGCTTGTTGTGCAGGAAGCTCTCCAAGGCCCTTTTTAAATTGGTCCTTTAGGGATTGACAGATGCCTATTGCAGCAATTGCAGGCTGAGTAACGGCACCTGCCATGGAAAAAAGATTTTAACGGGGATTCCAACTTTTTATCTGTTGGATCCTTAAGTATTTGTGCATTGTCTACTGGACAAGTTAGGCTATTATTCACACTGGAAATCACAGCGTCAATTGCTGGAACTTTCCATCTTTCAGAGAATTTCTCCTCCAGGGAATAGAGAATTGAAAATCTCTTAGTAGGGAGAAAATGCTTATCCGGGTGATGCCTTTCAGCAAAAATAAGCTGTTCTAGTAATGCACATGCAGGAAACGCATGCTTAGGGCGAGAAGGTTTTAAGGAACCCAAGGAAGAAGCCGAGCTTTTAGGAGATTCTTTTAGGGGTAGCATGAAAGTGGAACGAATCATCTCAGTAAGAGCTTGTATCAGCAATTTCTCAGATAGAGAGGCTGAAAAAGGTTCATCTACCGTTGTTTCCTCCGCAGAGGAATTATCGGTTTGTTTTTCCTCCTGATCGACTGAGGGTAACACCTCATCCTGAGCCTGTTCCCCTTGCAAAGGTTCTGAAGTGGGGGAGGGGGATCTAGCACGCTTCCAATCCATTTGAATGGAGGATGCGATTAAAGCCGATAATATTCCTTCCAGACCCTGCAGGGAGGAGGAAAGGACATCTTCAGTCACGTATACAGGGGCTGAGATGTGAGATGCAGCTGCACCAATTTTTTCCAATGGCTCACCCTGGATTGCCATAACTGGTAATTTAGGTGAGGATGACAGCGTGGAAATGCGACTTGAGAGCCTAACGCCTGGGGGTGAAACCTTTCCTTTTTTTCATGACATTTAAAGCCGCTATAAAGTTCAGCCTAGTGCTGGGAAAAAAGTGTCCTTCCTGTATCAGGAGTGCCAGCTTTGCAACCCATACGTGTCCCACAGCTCTTGAATCCCCGTGTTGCAGGCTGCTTGTCTCTTCCTCATCAGCCGAGGAGAGACCGTCACAGCTGTAGCTTTATCTGTTTTTAGCCTGCCGTGCGTCCTCGTGGACGTTCACGGCACCGCGTTTAGGCCCCGCCCCTCCAAGAAAAATCCCGCCCCCTTTCTATGTTGAAAAATATTCCTGTGCGGCATTTTCGGGTCCACAGACCCAACAGGAGGGGGAGAGGGGAGGCGGAGACCCATCCAGCAGTAGGCAGAGACACAACAGTGAAAACAGCCACAGTAAAAAATTAGCGTGGCGGGGGGGTAATGTAAAGGGGGTACAGCACTGATTTCCCTCTAACCCTCTGGTCCCATCAGGGGGAGAAAGAAAACATTTTGCAGATTTCTTTTACCTTTGCAAAATCTACCTGCACACGCTGCTAAGACCAGACACAGACTGAGCTTTACAGTGAAGACAACAGGGTAAGGTATGTGCATAGACTCAGTCTAGTGGAGAATTAAGGCATGACAACATTTTTTCCCTAATGGGAGAATACTTAGATGTTTTAATACTTAAGTTTCTTCCCTTACCTTATCCCCGCCGCAGGATTTGCTGAATTAACAGACAATCCAACCTTCACCCATCATGGCGGGCTGCGTTTAGCAAACCCTCAAGGACTGGGTCCCTAGATATCGGGGTTCCAACTCTCTTGGGCCTGTAAAGCACCCCACCAGGAAAGCTAGGTAATGTAGCAAGACCAAAGCCCTGGGTTCCAGCCCTTCAAAGAGAGGCGTTACAGGCAAAACATTGTGCTTTAGATACAAGGCCCCAGGTACCATCCTTCTAGGCCTTAGTGGCACTTTGGATGGATCTGGTCTTTATGGAGGCTATTTAAATCCCACATGGATCCCTCCTGGAGCTCCTCAGAGCACATCTTCACTCGTGACCAACACCTTAGACTGGCGAAAAAACTGATGTGCTCCTGGAAGGAGGAGGAGTTATGTAGGGAGTGAACTTCTGGGATTGGGTATACCAGTGTCCATCACCTGAAGGTGGCCTATAACTCATTAAGTAATTACTTAAGGTTCTGTGTCCCATGATATACGATAAAGAAATGGCTAATTGGGCCCCATTTGGGCATTTTCACTTAGGGGTGTACTCACTTTTGTTGCCAGCGGTTTAGACATTGATGGCTGTGTGTTGTTATTTTGAGGGTACAGCAAATTTACACTGTTATACAAGCTGTACACTCACTACTTTTCATTGTAGCAAAGTAATTTCTTCAGTGTTGTCACAAGAAAATATATAATAAAATATTTACAAAAATGTGAGGGGTGTACTCACTTTTGTGAGATACTGTACATCAGGTATACATCGTTTCACATACAGAGTAAATAAACTTACGACTCCCAAGGACCACTCATAAATGCATATCATAGGAACGAAACTCTGCTTAGCCTGAAATACCAATCTGAATTGAATAACTGTGGTGTAAAATTACAACGTATTCTGTTTGTGTGTAGACCCCCAAGGAGGAGAATTAAGAGCGAATTCTAGGATGGGGGGGGGGGGGGATAGGGGTAAATTACAAGGTAAGTACCTTCTATTCTTGTTTTCAGCCTCCTCCAAATCTCCCAAATTATTTTTTCTTTTTGGTGCTGTGATCCAAACTTCCTGTTTGAGGGTGGCTATGTTCATTCTAGATGTTCCCACTGCATGTAGAAATGTAACCACCCTCTCTTGCTTGGTCCCAAGATGGACTAGGGACTATAGTATTTGTAGTGTGCATAAAGCAACGCACATAACTACAACCAACATGCTCTGCTCGTTACAAACAGAAGTGAGGGCGAAAAAGAAAAAAGGTTTTGAAGCTCACAGAGAATGTTTCAAGGTGGCAGAAAAACACAGTATGAAATAATTGAATGAAAAATAAATTATGCGGCCATTCACTAGTGGTGTATGGATATATGGATTATTTTTGGAGCATAAGGATATCGCATTTAGTGTAACTTTAGGCAATGAGAAACTGATTACTGAATCAACAGGCCCCAAGTGGAAATGTAAAAAAGTTATTAAAATATGGTTTATGCCTTTTAAAACTGGATGTTTAGAAGAGCTTATCCCCCTTCCCAGTTGTCTAACATAATATATAAAATATAGATAAAAGTGAAATGGATATGGAGTGTGATGGTGCAAGGCCCTGCCCCCTTTTAAGAATAGGTACAAATGACATTGAATTCTCACGAATGTTGAGTGAGGGGCACTAGAGTATCTGTGCTGAGTGGGAAAAATTGGGTTCACAGCTTTCTCCACGTTTTGTAATTCCCGGGATGAGCAGTGGAGTTTGGAGGTTTTGAATAGCTTTGTGAGGCATGGCGCCTCTGATTCTGTGTCTGGGTTTTGCTGGAGACCAGCAGGGTGTGAGTGTGCATGAGGAAAAAATGATCCGCACTCCGGTGATTGCTCTTAAAATATGTTGTATTTGAGGATGATGGGCGTGACCGGAGGATGAGGGGAAGTGGAGGGCGTTGAGAACCTGGACCCAGCTGCTCCTCCCGACGCTCGACGCCCGCCCGTCGCCTGCCACCCACGCTGGAAACCTAGGATGCCATAATGGCTTGTCCGTGCTTTTGATGGTCGGAGGGCGGGGGAAATAAGGAACGAGCAGCCGGCTCAAAGACTGGGCTGACGCCGTCTCCGTGGCGGTCCCGGAGGTGGGAGCATACACTGCACCGGACCCCTTAGCAGAGCGCTCATGCTGGCCAGCAGTGGGACAAGTCGGCAGACAGGTGGAAGCTGCTGATTAGAGCTGCGGATCGGAGGACAGGGGGAAGGAGGGAGAGAGGAGGGAGAGATCACCCAGGTACACTGCGCACTGTGTGCCTTAAGGTAATCCATTTGTGCCATTTCCTGCATAATGAAAATCTGGGGAACCCCCCGAAGAGTCATCTTTCGGTGAGTCCATGTTATGATGTGCAGGAGGGGGCATATTTAAAGTTGGAGAGGACACTGATACTTCCCCCAGTATTTACAATCCAGGGGTTATTGAGCTCTTTAGGAGACGGCTTTTCTTTTTTCTGAGACAGCAGATTTACATACTACTACTTAGGAGGTAAAAATCTGGCAGAGACTGAAACAATCGGTATAACCCTTCTTTCTTTTGGAAACCCCAAGGGGTGAGGGGAGACAAGATGACCAGGAAGAAAGGGTCAGAGGAGGCCACAGCACAGGAAGGAGCTGGGGCGCATAATTTGCGAGGTCCCAAGGATAAAGTTGCCCAGGGCGCTGCCGCAAAGTGGAGCGCTTTGCCCATACGCCAAAAAAAGGGAACCAGGTGGGGGGTGCACAAGTTCAAGGGGTGCAGGGTAGTAACCCTGGGGGGAGAAAAAGGACCAGCTGAAATTTGTGTGCCCACAGTAACCGATTCAGCATCACAGACGCATCTGGAAAAGGAGAGTGATCTGAGTGGCCCGGGTAATGTGGCACTAAAAGATAAGGAGGCACAAGAGCAGGAACCATCCTTGCAGGACATTCTCTTAGCAGTAAATGTTTGCAAGACCACGCTGTCGGATCTATCAGATCAACTCAAAGGTATCAGAGTCAACTTGGCCACGATGAAGAGGGATATGCAGGAGGTATGTGCTCGAGCCACCGTTTTAGAAGAGAAACTTGGCCAGGTGGAAGATGATGTGAACCCACTGAGACAGGAGGTTAAGAGGATGAAGGAACAACTAAATACATGCCTTCAGAAGATGGATGACTTTGAGAACAGGGCACGCAGGAAGAATGTGAGGGTCCTAGGCCTCCCTGAGAAGAGTGAAGGCAATAAACCTGTAGAATTCATGGAGGGGTGGTTTAGAGACATGTTTGGCAAAGACGCATTCTCCAGCATGTTCGCTATTGAACGAGCACACAGTTTATAGAGTGTAAACGAAGCTTACAGCAGCGTGGACTTAGTTATGCGCTGCTGTATCCAGCCCGTTTACGGGTAATAGCAAATGGGGAGGTGACATTTTTCAATACTCCTGTAGAGGTGTTGTCTTGGTTGGAAAAGAATGAGGGAGGGTTGCGGCCAGGCATACAGTCCCAGAGGGAGAGGGGGAAGGAGTAGGAGGTTAGAATTGATGGATTTTTCACCCTTTTTTTTTTTTTGCCTGATGGGCAGGTGTGCACTTAGGGATGAGATTTGCTATTCCCTCCCTTTATTATTATTATTTTTTTTAACTTTTTGCTTTTTGTCTTTTCTCCCGTCTCTCCTCTCCTTCTCCCTCTCCCCTTGTGTTTTGTTTTCTCCACCCCTTTCCTAGGGACATATTTTTCAAAGGTGTGGGTGTAGGGAGGTAGCAGCTATAAAAATTGTACACATATTAAGCATGTTGGGGGTAATTCCCCTCTGATATAACGGTTCAGGTTGCAACACAAAAGAAGGAAGGAGATATACCCAGGTTGAAAGGGTTAAACATGGTCACTTTAGAGGCTCGGTGGGATAGGCCCAGGTTAGGGCAGTTGGGGGAGGGGGGGATGGGAGGGGGAGAAGGAGGGGGTGGAGGGTTGAGAGGATTTGGGGGTGAGGATGTGTGGAGGGGGTTATGGGGGTAGGGGGGTATAGTGGTGTGAAAGAGATAATATGGAAGTTACACAAAAAGTAAAAGGCACTAGAATGTCAAAAATTAATCACAACAGTTTTGAGAATTAAGTGTTATTTTGAGTTAAGGTATAGGTATAAGAAATGGTAGGCACAAAAATAGATACATTTAAGTGTATGAAGATATGCTCATGGAATGTAAGAGGGGTGAAAATGTCTGTAAGAAACAAGCAATCTTCTCTATGGCCAGAACAAGGGGTGTTAGGATACTCTGCCTTCAGGAGACCCATCTAGATAAGGGTTCAGTTAATACCCTAAGGAATAGGAGTTATCAAGAGCAGTATCACTCAACTCATACATCGTATTTGAGGGGAGTGAGTGTATTGATAAACACTGGATTGGTTTTCTCCTGTAGACAAAGTAGATTGGATGAGTATGGTCGGTATGTCTTTCTCTATTGCAATATTGAGGGGCGGGACTGTATTCTTGCTAGTGTATATATACCTCCTCCATTCAAAACTGAGGTACTTAATAAACTAATAAGTTTTATAGCAGATAAACCTGGGGTGCCAGTTATAGTGATGGGGGATTTTAATTATGGCTATGAACAGTTGCTTGGACAGATTCCCGACAGGGTCATCTCCTGGAGGGGCATCTAGGAGCCCGCTCCTCCAATTTTGTGAGGAAGTAGGATGGGTAGATATCTGGAGGAGGTGGCATCCAGGGGAGAGGCAAAATTCATGTCACTCAAGGACGCATGCCACTTTATCCAGGATAGATTTGGTGCTTTGTAATGAGGAGGCTCTGAAAGTGATGGTTGGGATTGATTATGACCCAAGGGGGCTCTCAGACCATTCAACTGTGATTTTTTCAATTAAAACAGGGTGGTGTGTTCGTCGGAGGGAGTGGAAATTGAATCCCTTTTGGCTTGAGGTAGTTGAGGACGATGGGGGGATTGTTAGCAATTTGAAAGAGTTCATAATTCTGAATCAAGGATCTGCCCCGTTAGGTATAACCTGGGATGCCCTGAAGGCTTACCTTAGAGGAGTTCTTATACAGAAAATCTCTTATGTTAAAAGGAAAGCACAAATTAAAGAACATAAAGCTAGGGTGAAGGTAAGGGAGGTAGAAGATAGATATTTGGAGGAGCCAACCACAGCTACATACGAGGCTTGGGTCAAGGGCCAGGAGGAATACAGAAAAATAGTCCTGGAAAAAGAGGAAAAGAGTAAAATGTTTCAGAAACAAAATTTTTTTTGTGAAGGGGAATTAGTGGGTAGAACCTTGGCATTAATAGCTAGAACTAATGGCTCTCCATCTACTATACCTGCAGTGTGGGATGGGGATGGGAACACTATAAGACACATTCCCGGTATGGTGAAGGTGTTCAAAGAATACTATGAAGATTTGTACAAGGCCCCACAAGCAGATGTAAAAGGGGAGATCTGGGAGTTCTTTGAAAAACTAAGAATAGTTCCGCTATCTAGTGAGGAGAGGGATACCCTGGAAGCCCCGCTGACACTGATGGAGATACAAGGAGTGGTAAAGGAAATGGCGAATCAAAAAGCGCCAGGACCTGACGGATTACCAGCAGAACTGTATAAAAAATATGGAGAGGTCTTGCTCCCAAAATTATTAGAAACTCTGAACGGAGCCGTGATGGAAGGTAGTTTACCCATATCCATGACAGAAGCTACAATCATAATCCTTTTGAAAGAGGGGAAGAACCCGTTAGATCCTGCATCATATAGACCAATCTCACTATTATGTACGGACGTTAAGATCTTGGCCAAAACCCTAGCAAACAGGTTAAAAAAAATAATTTCTAGAGTAATACACACAGATCAAACCGGTTTTATACCGGAGAGATCGGTGAGTATGAACATTAGGATAATGTATGGCAACATACAAGTTCCTACGGAGAAGGGAGTTAACAGGACGATTTTATCATTAGATGCAGTCAAGGCATTTGATAGCCTTGAGTGGCACTATCTGTGGAAGGTATTGGCAGAGTTTAAATTTGGCCCAAACTTTGTGAATTGGCTGAGGCTCCTATATGACAAACCAAAAGCCAGAGTCAGGGTCAATGGGGAGTGTTCCGAGTGGTTCCAGTTGGGGAGGGGGACGAGACAGGGGTGCCCGTTGTCGCCCCTGCTTTTTGCCCTCGCACTGGAGCCCTTGGCAACCGCTCTGAGAAAATCACAAGAAATACAGGGTTTCAAAAATAGGGGTGTAGAAGAGAAAATCGCAATGTATGCGGATGATATCCTGCTATTTCTGGAAGATACACAAACCTACCTGCTAGCAGCCATGAAATTAAAGAATTCGGGCACTTTTCGGGTTTAAAGATCAATTGGGAAAAATCAGCCTTATTGCCGATAGATCCCCTAGTAAATCCGCTCCCAAGTCAGGTGAAATCTATAAAAATTGTAGATCAAATGAGATACCTGGGGGTAAACATAACTAGAGATCCAGGGCAGTACATAACAGGGAATGTATTAATGGTTAAACTGAAACAGAAGAGCCGGGTGTGGGGTGGCCTTCCTCTCTCGGTCGCCGGTAGATACAATCTTATCAAAATGATATGGATGCCACAAATCCTATTTATTCTTCACAATTCCCCTGTCTGGATTCCAGGGCATTGGTTTAGGAAGCTGGACAGCTTATTCAGGGAATTCATTTGGAAAAATGGGTGGCTAGGATGGGTTTGAGGGCGCTGCGGCGGCCGAGAGAGGCGGGAGGCCTGGCACTACCGGACCCCTGGTGCTATTTTTTAGCAGCCCAAATGCAGTTTATGAGAGGCAGCAATGCGTCTGAAGAAAGGGTAGGTAGAAATAGTTTATGGACTAGCAATAATAGTCAGAATACAGAGGTGGAGGCAGTAGAGGCCGAATACTTTGGACATAGTTGCCCCACAACCCAGTTAAAGATTAGATGTTGGAAGACGGTAAAAAAGATATTGGGATATGTGGGGTTCTCTGAGTTCTCCCCGCTATGGAACCACAAAAACCTAAAGGAGCTTAGTGTGGTGGGGAAAATAGAAGAATGGGATAGGAAGGGTATACACCGCTTGATGCAACTGTACAAGGCAGGGAGGTTGAAATCATTTCAATAGATCGCTTTTGGTTATCTGCAGGTGAGGCACGCCCTGGAGGTACAATTTAAGGGGAAGGAGATAGAGTGGTGTGAAATGTCCGTGTTAAGGAAATTGGTAAATAGTACGGAATCCAGAGGGTGGATCTCAGAAATGTACAAGAGTATATCCAAGGCGGGGCAGGTAGGGGAGGTGGAGCCCAGGAGGAGAATTAAATGGGGGGAAGAGGTTGGCTTAATAACGGTGGAACAATGGAAATTCAACCTAGCATTGGGATCAAGAGTATCTCTTTCACCATCACAAGGGGTCTCTCATCTATATTTGATTTACAGACTTTATTATACACCAGTAAGATTATTCAGGTTCGGAAAGAGGCAGGATGCGAAATGTCAGCGTTGTGGGGATGGGAGAGGTGATTTGTTACATATGTTTTGGCGTTGCCCTAAGCTATAAAGATACTGGGAAAATCTAGTGGAGGAAATTAACACAATATTTGGATCTTCATTGGTAATGGAGGCTTGAACCTGCCTTCTGAGCCTATTTGAGACAAATGGCATGTTGAAATACACCCAGACAGCAATTATAAGATGCCTGTTTCAGGGCAGGAAAATTATAGCACGGAAATGGCAGAAAAAAGATCCCCCAACGATAGGAGAATGGAGAAGAGAGGTCCAGGATACGATCAAGGAGGAATTCTGGTATAGAAAGAGAGGTAGCTTAAAAAAGTATAAGAGCGTATGGAAGTTACGGCTGGAGTATGAATGGGATAGATAGAAAAAAAAAAAAATGTTGTATTTATTGTCAAGCCACAGTGACCAAATGCAAATGAGAACAGTTATCGCGTTTCAGCCTATAAGGCCTTAGTCGTAACCACATTACAGACATGAAACATTGAAATAAATAGTAGCTCTAAGGATCACTGGCTCCACTCATTAATTGTCTTAGTTGACTGAAGGCAATTATCCAAAAAATGGGAATCAGCTATACTGCACATTGGGTGATCCATATGTATGTCACTATTTTTCACACACCTTACAGTGATAATAAGTACATGTGTGCACACACTCATGCATGCATATACATGATTAAAACACACCATGAGATTCAAAAAACATTAAATACAAAAAATAAAAATAATCCCAGGTGTGTGAAAAAAGACACCAGAGGAGGAAAACAGAGAAAGAGAGAGGAGAGGCTCTGGGGAGAGGCATGCTTAATGTAAATGCAAGTCCAGATCCCAACTCAGGTTTAACCCCTGAGGCGATCTTATTTTTTAATCTAAAAATCCACCATGCTTCTCTCCCCAGGAGCCTTCTCTCCCTATCACCTCCGCTGGGTGAGTGAGACAACCGTTCTATTCCTCTAAAGCGAGAAAGAGAAGATATTGCCCTGGTGACATTCCCTAAAGTGACGTGTTGCATTCAAAATATTTCTGGCATTTGGATTATTTGTGTCACAGTAGTGTTCCCCTATACGAGCTCTCAAAGGACGTGTGGTACAGCCTACATATTGGAGGCTGCATGAAATACAGGTGATCAGGTAAATTACATAGTTTGTGTCACGATTGATGTATTGCTGTATAGTAAACTTCATCTGTAGCTGTGGCAACAAATGTTTTATCCAGATCACCCAAGTTACAGTACCTACAGGTTTTTATATTACAAGGGTAACTACCAGGATAGGAGAGCCAGGTGGGTTGGCATTGTTTAGATGAAAATAGACTAGGTGATAGTGCAGACCCCAGTGTGGGCGCACGTCAGCTAGAAAAAAGGCAACCTGCTTGCAGAATCCCATTCAAATCTTTATCTGTATGTAATATTGGCAGATTCTTTTTTATTATTCTATTTGATTATATTCTTGGGAAAACGTGGTTACAAATGTAATGGGTTTACCCGTTTTTCTATTTCTAGAGTTGTAAGGTTGAGGTTTGCTCTTATTTTTATGCTCTTTTAGTTTTAGGCTTATATGACAGTAATTCCTCTCTGTCCATCATCAAAACCCTTTCTAGTCCTTGGTATATAACAGATTCGTTATAACCTCGATCCAATAAGCGCTGATGAATGACCTTACATTCTAGTTCAAAGGTTGAGTTTGTTGAACAGTTACGTTTAGCTCGAATAAACTCCTCATAAGGGATTTCATTGATGGTGTGGGATGGATGACAACTGATTGCAAAACAGTGTAGTGTTACCAGAGCATGGTTTCCTACAGGTGGATGTTGAAATCACCTGTAGTTGGATCGCCCTTTAGGGTGATGTCTAAAAAGTTGATACTGGAAACATCATGCTCAATTGAAAAATGTAGATTTAACTGATTATCATTCAGAAATTTCAAAAATTCATGCAATCCCATAATGTCACCATTGGGTGTGCATAGCCCTTATAATCTAAGGCAGTTCAAGGCTCCATTCTCCTGAGGAGTCCATGAGGCTGCAAGAGAGGAGGCAAGGAGCAATGAATGTGCAGATAAAACTTTGAAAGGTGCAGCTGTTTTACAAGAGCAGAGGGGTGCTGTGAGGTGGCCTGGGGGACCATACCAGAAGTCTAAATCTGAGGCCTGAGCAGTGATGCTGCAAGAGAGCCAAGAGGCCACATTTTGAAGGTGAAGACTCATGCAGGGGTAACCGTTTATAATGTGGAACTTTTGCTTAAAATAAAAGTGAGCTATCAAGCCCTAAAACATAGTTTCTGGCTGGTGTGAACTCCCTGAAAAGCACTACTACACTTGAGCAATAGCCCCAACATATCACAGTAGTTATACAAATGGTGTACCTTTCCAGTAAAATCTTTATTAGGGCTATCAGATCATCAATACTTACCCTACTGCAGTATATGTGCATATTTATGGAAAAAAAAAACATAAATCAATCACACAAGTTCAGTAATATAAATAATTAATTTTATTAAAGAATTTTTTTTTGTACATTAACACAACGTTTTGTGTAACCCAGTATTTCATTGCAATAATTAAACTGAAAATGTTTACGTAAAACTTCAAGATATGGATGTCACAATACTACAACCACAGCATGAAGTCAATACACTGACAATGATGGCACCTTCTCTTAAAGTTACCTCAATGTGTAGTACTAATGAACTTGATAATATATTATGGTATTTCCAGGAAGAAAAATATACACAGTCCTACAGAGACAACAGTTTTTCTCAATGAATACTATTTTTTCCTGTTTTGAACTGGCAGAATACTGAAAAGTTAAAAAAAAAAAAAAAAAAAAAAAGACCTATAATGGATACCACCAATGTGTTGCTAAGAGCTGTGCTACAAGAACAATGTGTTTATATCTGGAGGCATTAACACTTTACAATACACTAAATGCATATCCATAGCATTTACCCTTTGTAATATCTGTACCAGCATTTGCATATAATGCAAACATATTTTCCTTATATATGCTTACATTTTTAGAATATGTGTATGAATACACATATAGGGGCATATTTCCAAGTTAGAGAATGTGACTTTCACCAAACATTCTTTGGCAGTGATTCAATCACAGTAATTTAAAACACACACACCAGGAAGATTCACCTTCATTGAATGTTTGTTGAATGTCAGATTAGCTGCTTTATAAATATGCCCCATAGTGTGTTTTGGGTGTATATACTGTAGGTTTGATACATTTTCTCCTGCATTGATTAGCTTCTCTGCCTCAAGCTCATAATAAACGTCCATGATGATAAAGTAGTTATTGTTAGGAGGTCAAAGCAGGAAAGCACAGAGTGTGCTCAACTTACTGGCATATATAAGAATACACATGTGATTAGGTTTTACCAAGATCTATACATACACACTTATTTGAACAGATTAGAAATGAGATTTAAAAAGGTCCCTCTGAACATTAAAATTTCCTGTGAATAGGAATTTGAAGGAACTTTTTAGGCATGGTTGGTAACAGAAAAGTGTAATTTGTATACTGTATGACTAAATAGCAAAAAGTATATACAGTAGGACACCTTTCAAGTTCTATTGAATTTGTACTTGTAAAATGATTAATGTTACAAAGGGCTTTTTGCGCCTAACGTAAGAACAATCATTTGAGGAGGATATTAAAACATGAAAGACATTATCAATCACAATAAAGTATGTTAAAAGAAGTTAAAATCAGCAATAAACTCCAGAATTATCTTTTGCTGATTGCTAAAAACTATCCTGGCAGCTGAGTAGGTATGGGACAGTTTGTAGGACTAAGTAATATAACTGGACAATGCACTTTTGAAAAACTTTGCAGAATAGACTGTAGGGATCTACTATGTCAATATCTCCTAACATATCTTGGAGCCCCAAGTAAATCAAGAGGACTGTAAACAGGGTAGATAATGTACTTCATAATGTCACTGCCAACAGCTTCCCCAACCATTATTTTAGTTTGGACAGAGAAAGTTTCCTGCTGCTATACAGATTGCCATAAACCAAAATGTAGACAACAGCTATTCCTATGGTTTACTTTTATTTTTCATTTTGGTGGTGTTCTCCTCAAGAAAAGCCAAGTCTGTTTCAATATAAAAGTTTGCCTGTGTAATATCATCATTAGATATTCTGACATATAGGATATATTTAAACCATTGAGTGAGTGTCTTTGCATATTATACAACTCCATTATACAAGTGTGTTACCGTGACTCCTTCTACTTCAAAGGTCCTGCCCATCGTTTTGTTTGATTATTACATTGGTTGTAAAAGGCAACCTAATTTAGATCTTGCAATCAGGCTGCACCCCATGTACATTTGTTCGGTTAAAGCCCCTTTCTCACTTGTGCGATCTGAAAGTCATGCAACTTGAAGCAATGCCTGTGTAATCTTGAGGTCAATGGACCTCAAGTCGCATCAAAGTCAGACCAAAGTAGTGCAGGGAGTACTTTGAAATGGCTGCAACTTGAAGTCGGACAGATATGAATGGTACTCATTGGAAATCGTGAAGTACGACCTGTCGTGCGACTTTGCAGTCCAAAGTCGCAGGACAAGTCGCACAAGTGTGAAAGGGGGCTTAGTGAACAATTGAGGATATAAGCAAATGTTACCATACACTGGGCTCTTTTTTTCCTGAGACATAAAAGCACTCATTGTCTTATGAATATGTAACCCACCATACTGTACATTGTCTTGTATATGTTATTTTGTGTTTTATTTGTAAACATCATGTAACCCAACATACCAGTACTATACATTGTTTTGTATATAATGCAATCCAACATACCTGTACTGTACATTGCATTGTGTGTTATTTGTAATATCATGTAACCCAGCATACTTGTACTGTAGATTGTCTGGTGTGTAATTTTTAGGATCATATAATCCACCGTACATGTACCATACATTGTCTTGTGTGTTATATGTAAATATCACATAACCCAACATACATATACTGTACATTGTCTTGTAAACATTGTTTTGGGTTTCATTTGCAAATAATATGTAACTATACCGATGTGTGTATATTGTTGATTGAACTACTTCTTTTGTCCAAAAAAACTAAGATCCAGGTGTTTTTTTATGTAAATACTCCTATAGTAATTCAAATATACTTACAAATCCACTTAACCTAGTCAAGGGTCACAGCTGTGAATATACTGTAGGTTGTATTTTTATTTTTTTCAATAAACGTTCTAAATGTAGGCTCTTCAAGCAACACAAGTGCTACTGTAATCGGATCTCGGACACAATGGAATTTATACATATTTCTATTTTCACTTTTAAATTGCTTTGTTTATTTAAAAAAAAAAAAAAAGGTGAAAAATAAGGACACCAATGTGGTTTGTGTATTTAGATAAAGATGTCAGCTAACAGTGAGCCTGACATGGGGCAGGAAAAGCTTTTCCTTGCTATTCTGTCTCTACGTTCTCTCTGATTATCTCCTCCCATCCTCTGTCCTTCCCTTTAAAGCCCCATTCACATCAGTGCGGTGCAGTTTTTTGTGTTGTGTTTTTAGGTGCGGCTGCCATTAAACTCATAGAACGTGCATTTTTATGAAAGCGCATCAAAGTGAACGTTCGTTCTAATAGAACTTAATAGCAGCGCACCTAAACATGTGTTTAAAAGGCCCATAAAAACATGATGCAGAAAAAATGTACCACACTGATGTGAACCCGGCCTAAAGCAGAACTCTCCATTAGGGAAACCTAGGCACACATGGCTCTCTGTTTGCTTGGGTGTCCCTTTTCATTGCAGCAGGTGTCCCTGTCCCACTACATTACACACTTCTTTGCAAACCAAGCATTGGGGTTCATTATGAAAACACATACAGGCTAAAAAATAGCAATCTCTGTACTTTGTGTAGTTATTTTCCAAACATATTACAATTCACTACCATGTACTTTTTACTCTTCTACTAGGTCAATATTTATCCAATTTAAGTATTTTTGTAAAATGGAGGAACTTGCCCTTTCCTGTCTACACAGGCCAAATGGTGTAGTGTTGATAATAAGAATATATCTATGAATTAGTTGAAGACACGGGTGTTTAAAGTAATTCAAACTGTCTTTACAGGTGGATGAGCTATTTCTTACATATTTTATGATTACCATATATAAAATCTTAAAGCCAGATAACTAATCACAAGCTAGAAAATGTAGCCTGTTAATCTGTTATTATAGCTGCAATCCAAAAATATTTTCAAATACCAGAACATAAATATGCAAAAATATTTTACCTGAAATATTATGAATAATCAAGATTTGCTTTTATGCTCTAGGGAACCTTGACTAACTTCTAATAACTATACCAAATAACAGTTGAAATCACTACTTGAGAAAGTCTAGTGTGATCTACATTGTTTCCTTATTGTAAGGATATTGCTTTTAAAAATAAAAGCAATTTATTTATTAACTTTTCATAAGCACAAACTTGCTGGCTACGTCTTTTAAAATTATATAGTTCTGTAAAGCTATGTAGAGTTTGTACCTAACATTTTAGTTTGATCTTAAAGGGTTACCAGAGACATGCTACAGACAAACATGATTTAATAATGAATGGGCACAGAGCTGATGTAAACTCTAATCTAGGACAGGTCAAACCACTTATAGCAAATGTTTAAATACCGAATAGATGTGCAAATCAACAGTGAGGTGTTTGGTACCCATGAGCCTTGTCCTATACCCGTAGGTTTGAAAGGTGTAGGCAACAATTGGGTTGTAACACATTACAAACAACTGCCACGGATAACCTTAGGGTACTCAAGCTGTACAATTATTGACCAGTAGGATATTTTAGGCTGGTGACCCCAGTATCAGTGAAAAGATGAGCAGAACACAGTATTTATAACAAATGCACACTGACAGCACACTAGAATACATGTATATCTCAGCACCAGGTAAAAACAAGATGGCTGGATCTTTCTATGATCGCCAACCACTATTTATTGTCTGCAGATGCATTTGCTTTGGGCCCTTTCATCTAGGCCATAATACAGATACCCATTTTAGCAATATCTATACTAAAAACAACTTTAAAAAAAAAATCTGTGCTGTATTTCTGTTAAACATTTCACAGACAGGACAACATTATCCTGTAAGAAAAGGGGAAAAAAAAAAGTTAAAAACAAAGTTGTATACAATTTGTACCATTTTAAAACATACAATTAATAAAGCAGAATGGCTACTAAAATGTCTCTGAGATCTGACTGCACTCAGCAGATACTAAAATAAGTGATTATAAATGTTGTGCCATGTATACAGTATATCTTCTACAAGGGGTGGACTGTACCACAACAGGTAGCCAAATGTCTTGTGTCTGTAGTTATGTTTCCATCAGCCATTGGGATCCACAAAGAGGTTTTGACGAAATTTAGGATCTAGGATAGAAAAAAGGTTTACATATTCAAGTAATCATTTTGTTTATACATGTTACATAAAATCATCGGGCTATCCAGAAGAAGGTTAAATATCAGAAATCATAAAAAGCTTAAGCAGGAATTAAACAAAAAAAAAAAAAAAAGGCAAATGTGGTTATGAACTATGAAATCATGAAAGGTACTTTTATAGGCATTCCTGTGCAATAGACAAGGAAGCATGACATCGCTGACTATGACCAATGTAAAGGGCACTCCACGGATCATCACAAAAACGTGAGAGACACCCCAGATATACTCCTGACTGCTGCACTCTAACTGTGCTGTGTTTATTGTACAGTCCTTACCACTGCCCTGTCAGCTGCACTGTCCATTACATACTCCTAACAGTTGCATTCTATAAGCTTTATATTTACATATATTATTTAAATAATGTTAAGGCTGGATCTCTTGTATCCAGGTTTCATTAGTATAGTGTATAAAACCCTGGTTTAATTACCTATTTTCCCAGTTATTATAATATTCTTACATAAGAAATGTTTAAGGAGATGAAATATCCCATAAGATGATGTAAAAGTGTGACCTCCTGCATTTGTAATACAGGCTCTGTCTTCAAGGACCTTCAGTTTATACATATGCTATCAGCAAATCTAAAGCGTGTCAAAAGAAAAATCTCAAAGACCGTTATCTAAAGATTTTCGGTAATAAGCGGTCTTTAGAATTCATACTATATAAATGCCACTAATAATACCAAGTTGCTTTCACACCATTATGGAAGCTACTAGAAAAAAAAATAAACTGACTTTGATTGTCCTCATTTTTGTGTTTCCTCTCCTTCATTATTGAGCTGTTTCATTCTTGCCTGGACATCTTCATCTGAAACAAAAGTAAAAAAAAAAAAAAAAATCAATCTATAGCTTCAGGCACAGTAATCTATTGGAAACCCATATATCAGTATAATGAGGCTTGCCATTAGGTAATTCACTTCCAGTAATTATATAGCAGCAACATATTATGCAAAGTCATATTTTCTGTGTCCCTGTCCCACCAATGAAGCCAACACTCTAATGTCCCAATCACATTCACACTATAGAACCAGTTTGACAGGAGGACAAGTATCCCGCTACCACGATATTTTAGAATAGAAGTCAAAACTGGTGCACAGGAGAAAACATACAAACTCAATGCAGATGGTGTCCCGGTTGGGATTCATACCCAAAGTCCAGCACTTTAAAGCAAAAGTGCCAACCTCTCAACCACCAACGTCATTGTGACCACATACCGTTTTTGTTATGTAAATAAAAGTGAAGATACATTTAACAAGTTTACCGCAAGAATGTCCTTCAATGTCATCCAGAAGATTGGCTGTGGAGGCTGCAGTTCCTAACCTGCACTTTAAGTTAAGGTCACAGCATTGAAGAGCAAATCTCCAATAAAATGTCCAAACAACCACACCTTTGAGGGCTCACACATAGCAAAAAATTTTGTTTTACTTGCAAATGTATTATTTCAGATGAAGACACTGTATTATTCAGTGATGAAAAATAAATGATTGCCTTGAAAAGAAATAAAGGGTTTATACAGTATGTATATGTTATGTATTGTGTAGTGCCATACCCTTTAATTTAAAATAGGTAATGGTAAAGTTACTTGCAAATGAAAAAAGTTTTCTTTTCAAGTTTTGTGCTTTTTTATGCGACGTTGAAAAAAAAAAAAAAAAAGAACAAATAAAACAAAATTTACAAAATCAGCAGAAAAATAATAGCCAATGGGAAAAAAAGAAATTAGTTAAAGCATTCTTTCTTTTGCTTGCAAGGTGTTTTTAACCAATTATGCCTTTACATCATACTCTGTTTTTTTATTTTATGTATCAAGTGCAATAATGGAATTTTTATTTTATGTGCCCATCAGCTCGTCATATCTGCTATGTACCATGTCCCATGTGCATTTACAGTATATGAATGAACTTCCTCTTTATTGTGCAATTTATCTATTTATATTTATTTTTGTCCATACACACATCTCACTAAAATTCCACAAATTCCCCCCTTTCTCTTAACAATGAATAGGGATGGAGGTGTATGCTAGTTTGACCATATACCTCATTTAAAGTCCAAAAACAATTCCACCTTTTTATATTAGGTGTTTTTAACCAATGTCCCATGCACATTAAAGGTTACCTCTTTAATCAAACATTTAAATTAGATAAGAAATACATTGTTATACTGTATTACCCTGACACTTGCAGACTTCTGCAAGTGTCATTTTACACTCAGGTTGCTGCATTTTGACAGCTGCCGCTGCTGTGTAATGCAAAGCAATTTCGAGCTGCATTTTAATAGCAGATAATAGCCAATAATAGTGGTGACAGGGGAAGGGAACATAGACATAGGAGATATGTCCTGGAAACTTTGTTCGGGTTTTTTTTTTTATAGCATTTCCTTTACGTTTAATGGCCATTAAAGTAGGGAAACTTTCTTGTGAAATAGAGAAAGATTGTTTAAAAAATGTATATATGCTCCAGGTGTCAAATATGCTAAATACAACATGTCCATGGGTTAGGGTTGCCCAATTACTGCTACTTTGTTTACATAAAAAAACTTTACTTTGCTGTGCTTTACATATTCCTCTCCATTCTTTTATCTCCAATCTGAGCCTATTCCTAGGATGGCAATGCTCATTTATCATACTGTATTAGGACAAAAGATACAGGACAGTACTACAGGACTGCACCCTATCCTCTTTTTGATAACAGAAGAGCATCATTCTGTAATCCCCCAGACACATCTGAGAACAATGTAACTGATAACAAAGCACAAGCAAGGAGCACAGACCTTGGCAAATCACAAAATTTCTGGCAAGATCAACGGGTATTTACATCAGGTATGGCAAGGTTATATGAGATATATATATATATATATATATATATATATATATATATATAATTTATTAGTGTATATACATACACACGCACACACAGTTGTGCTCATAAGTTGGAATACCCTGGCAGAATTTATGATTTCTTGGCCATTTGGCATTTTTCAGATAATATGAATGATAACACAAAAACTTTTATTGCACTCATGGTTAGTGTTTGGCTGAAGCCATTTATTATCAATCAACTGTGTTTACATTTTTTTAAAAGTTTATACATATGGCCTGATAACATACACACAAGTTGACACAAAGGGGTTTGAATGGCTATTAAAGGTAACCATTTCTCACCTGTGATCTGTTTGCTTGTAATGTGTGTGTGAACTGGATACCAACTAAAATTTTAGCCACAACTGACAGGAAAAAATGTTTGGGATGCAAAGAAAAACTCACAAATAACTTCGGGTAAAATACAGGACTCTTTGAAAACATGTGTTGTGGCTGTTTCAAGATGCACAATAAGGAGGCACTTGAAGAAAGATGCGCTGCATGGTTGAGTCGCCAGAAGAAAGCCATTACTATGCAAATGCCACAAAGTATCCTGCTTACAATACTCCCAACAGCACAGAGACAAGCCTCAAACCTTCTGGCACAAAGTCATTTGGAGTGATGAGACCAAAATTGAGCTTTTTGGCCACAACCATAAACGCTTTATTTGGAGAGGAGTCAACAAGGCCTATGATGAAAGGTACACCATTCCTACTGTGAAACACAGGAGGTGGATCCCCTGATGTTTTGGGGCTGTGTGAGCTACAAAGGCAGAGGACATTTGGTCAAAATTGATGGCAAGATGAATGCAGTATGTTATCAAAAAATACTGGAGGAACATTTGCATTCATCGGTCAGGAAGATGCGCATGGGACGTACTTGGACATTCCGACATGACAATGATCCAAAACACAAGGCCAAGACGACCTGTCATTGGCTACAGCAGAATAAAGTGAAGGTTCTGGAGTGGCCATCTCAGTCTCTTGACCTCAATATCATTGAGCCACTCAAACGTGCAGCTCATGCAAGCCAGACCAAGAATTTATAGGAACTGGAGGCTTGCCAAGAGGAATGGGCAGCTTCACCATCTGAGAAGATAAAGAGCCTCATCCACAAATGACTTCAAGCTGTCATTGATGTTAAAGGGGGCAATACACCGTATTAAGAACTGGGGTATGTAAACTTTTGATCAGGGTCATTTGGGTAGTTTCTGTTGTGATTATGATTTAAAAAGAGTAAACACAGTTGATTGATAATAAATGACTTCAGCCAAACACTAAACATGAGTGAAAGAAAAGTTTTTGTGTTATTTATATTCTCTGAAAAATGGCCAAGAAATCAAATTCTGCCAGGGTATGTAAACTTGTGAGCACAACATATATATATATATATATATATATATATATATATATATATATATATATATATATATATATATATATATATATATATTTGTTTTTTTTAATTTATTTATTTATATATACATAAACACAGTGGGGACGGAAAGTATTCAGACCCCCTTAAATTTTTCACTCTGTTATATTGCAGCCATTTGCTAAAATCATTTAAGTTAATTTTTTCCTCATTAATGTACACACAGCACCCCATATTGACAGAAAAACAAAGAATTGTTGACATTTTTGCAGATTTAGTAAAAAAGAAAAACTGAAATATCACATGGTCCTAAGTATTCAGACCCTTTGCTGTGACACTCATATATTTAACTCAGGTGCTGTCCATTTCTTCTGATCATCCTTGAGATGGTTCTACACCTTCATTTGAGTCCAGCTGTGTTTGATTATATTGATTGGACTTGATTAGGAAAGCCACACACCTGTCTATACAAGACCTTACAGCTCACAGTGCATGTCAGAGCAAATGAGAATCATGAGGTCAAAAGTAACTGCCTAAAGAGGTCAGAGACAGAATTGTGGCAAGGCACAGATCTGGCCAAGGTTACAAAAAAATTCTGCTGCACTTAAGGTTCCTAAGAGAAACAGTGGCCTCCATAATCCTTAAATGGAAGACGTTTGGGACGACCAGAACCCCTTTCTAGAGCTGGCCATCTGGCCAAACTGAGCTATCGGAGGAGAAGAGCCTTGTTGAGAGAGGTAAAGAAGAACCCAAAGATCACTGTGGCTGAGCTCCAGAGATGCAGTCGGGAGATGGGAGAAAGTTGTAGAAAGTCAACCATCACTGCAGCCCTCCACCAGTCGGGGCTTTATGGCAGAGTTGCCTGACAGAAGCCTGTCCTCAGTGCAAGGACACATGAAAGCCCGCATGGAGTTTGCTAAAAAAAAAAAAAAACAAACCTGAAGGACTCCAAGATGGTGAGAAATAAGATTCTCTGGTCTGACGAGACCAAGATAGAACTTTTTGGCCTTAATTCTAAGCGGTATGTGTGGAGAAAACCAGGCACTGCTCATCACCTGTCCAATACAGTCCCAACAGTGAAGCATGGTGGTGGCAGCATCATGCTGTGGGGGCGTTTTACAGCTGCAGGGATAGGATGACTGGTTGCAATCGAGGGAAAGATGAATGCGGCCAAGTACAGGGATATCCTAGACGAAAACCTTCTCCAGAGTGCTCAGGACCTCAAACTGGGCCGAAGGTTTACCTTCCAACAAGACAATGACCCTAGGCACACAGTTAAATTAATAAAGGCGTGACTTCACAACAACTCTGACTGTTCTTGAATGGCCAAGCCAGAGCCCTGACTTAAACCCAATTGAGCATCTCTGGAGAGACCTAAAAATGGCTGTCCACCAACATTTACCATCCAACCTGATAGAACAGGACAGGATCTGCAAGGAGGAATGGCAGAGGATCCCCAAATCCAGGTGTGAAAAACTGTTGCATCTTTCCCAAAAAGACTCATGGCTGTATTAGATCAAAAGGGTGCTTCTACTAAATACTGAGCAAAGTGTCTGAATACTTAGGACCATGTGATATTTCAGTTTTTCTTTAAAAAATCTGCAAAAATGTCAACAATTCTGTGTTTTTCTGTCAATATGGGGTGCTGTGTGTACATTAATGAGGAAAAAAAAATGAACTTAAATGATTTTAGTAAATGGCTGCAATATGACAGAGTGAGAAATTTAAGGGGGTCTGAATACTTTCCATCCCCACTGTGTGTGTGTGTATATATACATACACATACATACACACACATATATACATTAATAAATACCACACACATATACGCGCTTAGAAATTTGGTATGCATATGTGGATAAGGCCCATTGAGACCTGTCCGTTCTGGTGCTTCGTGTTAACATATGTACATTAAAGCAGCCCTCTTCAAATTAATGTGCTGTCAAATGCACAAGAATGTATGAAAAGTTGGAAATGCACTATTTCAACACACAGTGTGTTGACATGCGCCGTGGCACGCTGCAATGCATGTGTCAGAGGTGTGTTTAGGTTAATGCACTGGGTTGCCATCTGACAATGAATGGCACTACAACATGCTAACGCACACAACAGGCAGTAACAAGTGCATTTCTACAGCACACCACGCGTGGAGTGGTCTTAATGTGCCCTTAATCAATTTTTCAAATGTGATTGATAGACGCACAAACATGACTGCAGGGCACCTTTAGTGTCTCACCCCCCCCCCCCCCAAAAAAAGAAATGCATAGGTTTGTTTTTCAAATTTAAAATGGCTCCAAAAGTTGCATTTTTTATACAGTAGAATGCTTAAAAACAGTTCATGTTTTTCTTAATTATTCTGCGTGTGTATTTGAAAGTGTCTGCCTTACTTACAGCCCAATTGACAACATCGTCACCAGGCCTAGAAGTGACTGGAAATCTTTTGAACATTGACACAACAGGATTTGTATAGAACATTTATTAGAAGGTTGGGGAAAAGCTAGAACCTCTGCCAAGCTTTTAATTGCTTAAGCGCCCTGACTGAAGATTTCTACGCACATTCTGTCAGTGACAATATTGTTACCAGGAGGAGAGCAAGGGAAATTCCCTCATTAGGACACAAATAATAAAATAAAAAAAAGGAGAGAGTTAATGGTTCTCTTCCTTATTTTATATATAAAAAAAAAATGTAAAAAGTTTTGGCTGCAGAATATACTTTAAAAATACAGGCATAATACAGTTACAAAATGATAAAGGATACACTTTGTGTTTGAGCAAATGTTTTCTCTTTGACTTCCTCATCTTTGTTCTCTCAGAAAAAGCCCGGGCTATCTCCAACAACTTTTTCCTAGTAGCTAGAGGAAACAATGCATTAATTAAAAAAAAAAAAAAAAAAAAAAACAGAAAAAGAAAAAACACTGCATCTATTAAGCTCATTAAGAGCTGGTTCACACAGAGCATGGTGCAGGAAAGATATGTTTCATGTGCCTTTCCCGCGCTGTGTTAAAAATGCACTGTCTTTGCAAGCTGCTGCAGGTGCCAATACATGAATTCAGGTCATTTCTTTCTCTATATTCACAAGGCCACTAAAAGGGAAATGAATAGAGGTTTTAAACACCAGCCAAGCTCCCTTCACCGCCCCCCTCCTTTAGATCTGAAAGGGTGAATATATCAGCTGGTGTGCAGAGACCGATAGGAAACTCCTGCAAAAAAGGATTACATGTACTCAAAACACAGTTTAAAAATAACATTTTAGGCAGTAACTGAAAATGAAACTGATAATGTTAAGACATTTTTCCGTGATTATTCTGTGAGATACATGGACAATTTTACATTTACCTTAAAGGCCAAATTCACTTTTGAACGTTACACCCGCATTTAGCCGTAACATGTTCCAGCATTCCCCTTGTCCCTGTGACAGCAGGTTGGGGTTCATCTCCACCGCAGCTGTTGTCACGTTGAAAATCAGGGCTCCGCCCGCACTGCCGCATCTTTTATTCACAGCGTGAATGAAGGAACTACAAGTCCCGCCTGACAACGCGGCAGACGGACTTGTAATGGAGGACAGCCCATGTATTCCACTGACAATTTCTCCAGCTCTCTACAGAGGTACGAGCAAGAAAGCTGGAGGATGTGCCTCTAGGGGCCTGAGATTGCACCCACGATCCATTGATCGTGGGTGCAATGCTTTGCAGACTCCTGTAGGCCAAAATAATACATTCACATTTTTTGGCAAAAATATGTACATTTTTCTATTGAAAGGTGAACTTATCCTTTACATTTTTGAACATGCTCCAATATTTTAATGTACTTGCATCCAATATTCACACTGTATTACATTTCTAGGATACAGAGACATTATAGAGATAAACTCAGCAGAGGAGAGAACAATTCCACTGGCAGTACTGCTCAATTCTTATTTTCTTGCACATTCATGAGACTTTGCATTGCATATCATTTGTTTCCTATTCATGGGATACAGCGGCACACTGAGACAAATTCTTTGCAAGGACCACAGTAAATAAACAGAATGATTTGCTATTTTCATTTCAAACTGCCTCAGATATTAATGTCTTCTAGCTTCCAGCCAACAATTTATCTGTTGACTGCTGTGAACCAATAACTCAGACTACAGAAAAAAAGAAAGTTTTCTTTTTTAGTTTGCGCCGCTGCCATCTTAAGCATTACAGCTATCAGCCAGTAGTTACTAGCTGGATAGTATTGTGCTATGTGCTGAGGACACTGCAGGCTTGCCTCTAAGTAGACACCTCAGGCAGTCCCCCAGGTTCTAGCATAACAGACTCCGTTGACTTATTAGTATACAAAGGGATAGGCGTTTTCTTTCCCCTACGAATTACTTTCCCCAGTATATGGGTATCATCAGACCACATTTGCTTATGTATATCCCTTTGCAGATATGGATGCACTTGCCCCTGAAGAGTGGTATAAACCATGAAATGTGTCTGACTTATCTGGATGCACCTTGTTCCATATTGACGGACCAATGTATTTTATTAATTCTGATTTTACCCCATTACCTTCTTTTAAGTAATCTTAGAAATAGGAGGACATTTTTCCATGCCACACAATGCAATGTGCTACAATGCTAGGACTTCATGTTTATGGCCTTCCATATGTTATTTATATGATTCATTAATCTTCATATGTATATATACCATTATGTCCTGTTATCTACTGTTCAGACAACAAACATATAGGCTCTTACAATGGGCGCCTACTTTAGCAAAACTGTACAGTCCCAACTTTTTCTTTTTTGTATACTGATACAGGGATGGAGACGTAAATATCTATGCGTCTCATTTAAAGTCCCACTTTCCCTCCCCCGCCAATTAGCTCTTACCTCTGAGTTGAAATACTGTATATTATGGGGGAAAAGGCATTAGACAAAATAACATTTATCTACAGATCTGTAATGGCATTTCATCATTTAAAAGGGTTGAATATAGCATTTGACCCCTCTCCTTGGGTATCACTTGCAGGTTTTTTCAAAATAAGTTTTTATTGCTAGAGAGGCATTTTACAGCTTTCCAATGCCCATTACAAGAAGCCAAAGATAATCCAACAGAAGGAAAACAGAAGCACAAACAAAATAATACTCAACAATACTCTGTTTGGACATTTGCAATCATCTGTGCATTCACCATCTTAAAAAAACCTTTCAAAGTTTTATATAAATGTACAGTATATTGAAAACATATAAACTTAAAAACAAATAAACGAGCATAACGAACAAAACTAGATTCCTGGTTTTGTTAAATGTAACCAGTAAGATCGAGCAGCCCAACATCACCTACAACTACGCCATCTACCAAAGCCTGCAAACATCCATTGCCATAATCACACACCTGGTGGGGTTTAATATGTTCAAGCACATATGTGTATGTATTGGGTTCTGGGTTTCATTAAACGTTTACACTATTTGAGTGTCTTATCCGTTTGAAATGGCTTGAGATGGTTTGGAGGGGAAGATCCACTTTGGTGTCTGACACAAATAAGTGCCGTTAGACCTTTCATAACTGAAAAAGTTTTTTTGTTCCAGTGAGCAATGTATCTACACTAGTGCGTGGAGTTTTATTCATGCAAGATTTGCACACAAGAAAGTGGTGTATGAACAGTATCATTGTTAAGACCACACGGGATTGGATTGCACGAGTTTACATGTTCTTGAAGGACAAATAATTTGCAGAGACTTTTTGTTTCATCACAGTTTTCATTTGTTTTTTGTTTATTTTTATATATTTGTTTGTCAATGAGGAAAGAATACATATCAAATTGTTACTGTATGCAGTCATTATGTAGCCAAGGTATTTGGCCTTCTCCAAGCCTATGGCACACTTTTTGGGGTTGGCAGTGAGTCCTGCTTTCTTAACCACTTGACATCCGGCCATAGCCGAATGACAGCTACAGCGTGGATGTCAATTCCTGGGAGGCCGTCATATGACAGCCTCCCCTTTCCCCGCTTCCCGTGCGTGCTCACGAGCGCACATCGGGGAAATTCTGTGTTGGCCATGTCCCTTGGACACAGCCAATCACAGATCGCTGTAAATGGCCAATTACAGCGGCGTGATCAGTGTCTATTTGCACATCTTCATAATCAGTGTCCACCTGTGCCGCCTCATCAGTGCCCCTCGGTGCCACCTCATCAGTGCCCCTCGGTGCCACCTCATCAGTGCCCCTCGGTGCCACCTCATCAGTGCCCCTCTGTGCCACCTCATCAGTGCCCCTCTGTGCCACCTCATCAGTGCCCCTCTGTGCCACCTCATCAGTGCCCCTCTGTGCCATCTCATCAGTGTCGGCTTAGCACACACCTGTGTAGTCGCATCACCACCAGCAACCATGTCCAAAAGATGCTTTTCCACCGAGGAGGCGTTCTAAATACTTTCTCAGGCTGGCGAGAGCAACGGGTAGCTCTCTTTTTCAGATTCCCTTTCAGACTCCGATTCTGAGTTGGACATAAATTATGAGCTAGTCCTCAGGAGTGGAACACTGAGTGACTCCGAGGAGGAAGATATTCGGCCTGCCAAACAAAGGCGTTCTCGTGAGGAGGCAGTGGCATCCACCAGCACCGCAGTGCCATCCACCAGCACAGCAGTGCCATCCACTAGCACCACAGTACCTCGGCAAGAAAGGCCAAGGACCCATGCCAGCCTTCCCTATGCCCTGCAGAACCCCTTGTGGCTTCCTCCTAATTCAGGAGAAGCCAACATTCCCCCTTTTACTGCCCAGCCAGGAGTCCAGGTGGACACGGAGAATTTTTCCCCAATACATTTTTTTAATTTAATTTTTACCGAAGACATGCTATCAAATATTGTGGCCCAGTGCAACCTTTATGCACAGCAATTTATTTTAAAAAATCCAACGTCCTACCATGCCCGTCCCTACGAATGGAGAGACCAAACGGTGGAGGAGTTGAAGGTTTCTTTAGGTCTCACATTTAATATGGGACTCACCAAAACACTTTGATGTCCTATTGGTCAACCCACCCCATCCACCACATGCCAGTATTCTCCAAGGTAATGCCCAGAAACAGATACCTCATGATAATGAGGTTCCTTCATTTCAATGACAATACCCAGTGCCCTCCCTGAAATGACCCAAATTATGACAGGCTTTTCAAAACTCGGCCGCTTCTAAATTAATTTTTCTGAAGTATTCCCCCAGCTGTTTACACCGGACAAAAACATATGTGTGGATGAATCCCTTGTTAAATTTAGTGGCAGGCTTAGAATAAAACAATTTATTCCCAGTAAAAGGGCCCGCTATGGGGTGAAGGTATACAAATTATGTGACCGAGCCACAGGGTACAATGTATGTCTTCAAAGTGTACGAAGGGAAGGACACCCAGCTGCAACCCCCTAATTGCCCAGACTACTTGGGATCAAGCGGGAAAATAGTTTGGGACCTCATATACCCCCTACTGGAAAAAGGCTACAATTTATACGTAGACAACTTCTACACGTCTCTAGCCCTGTTCCACAACCTTCAACGGAAGAAGACGCCAGCATGTGGCACCGTAAAAAAGAACCGGAAGGGCTTTCCTCAAAGTCTTGTCAATAAGAAATTGAGAAAAGGAGAAACGGCAAGTCTACTAAACAACGAGATTTTGGCAGTGAAGTGGAGGGACAAAAGAGATGTCTACATGTTGTCTTCAATCCACAATGATACCTTCGTGGAAATCCCCAGAAGGAATGGCCCCATACAAAAACCTAAATGCATCTATAATTATAATGTTTATGGGGGGAGTCGACTTCAATGACCAAATGCTGGAACCATACCTTGCCACAAGACGGACATACCATTGGTATAAAAAAGTCGCAATTTATTTTTTTCAATTGGTCATATTCAATTCATATGTAATTTATTGTAACTCCACCCAAAACCCCAAACGCTTCCTTGGCTACCAGGAGGAAGTTTTCACTGCCCTTATATTCCTGAACGGCCCACCAGAAAATATCCGATCAGATGTTCTAAGTCGACTACCCGAACGCCACTGTCCCGATAAAATCCCTCCCAAACCAACAGGCCAACGACGGCAAAAAAAATGTAAAGTGTGTACCAGAGCAGGATTCAGAAGAGACACATCTTTTTATTGTGCACAATGTCCTTCTGAACCAGGCCTTTGCATAGGTGAATGTTTTCACCGTTACCATACTTCAGTAAATTATTAGTGAAGTATGGTAAACGTAAGCCTCAGTTCCTGCAATTTATCCTCACACCCCTTATGCCACTGTCTGCTCTGTAACTGACCCTGGCTTGTTATTTGACCATGCTTCTGTCTGCCGATTCTGTACATACCTCTGCCTGATCTGGAACTGACCCTAGACTGTTATTTGACCATGCTTCTGCCTAACGATACTGTACATACCTCTGCCTGATCTGGAACTGACCCTGGACTGTTATTCGACCATGCTTCTGCCCAACGATTCTGTACATACCTCTGCCTGATCTGGAACTGACCATGGACTGTTTGACCATGTTTTTTGCCTGCCTCATGGACTGATCTTGTACCCTGCTACTGGACTAGTGGGATTCAACACAGGGGTCTCACATATGTGAGGGGCTCCAGAATTGTTTTTCTGGATGAAGAAAACTATTTTTTTTGTTTTCTCAATCCTAGATTAGGGTCTGGAGACTCGGAGGCTTCAAAGAGATTTGGGTGGGAGAAGCCTCTACCCCTGTCCCCATTCTGTCCTGAACGAGGCCCTACTTCTGCCTGTAGGACTTACTGCCGTCATGCCTCTGCCTGTCGCACTGACCACACCGCATGGACCTGCCTACTACCAGGAACAATATTTTTGGCACTGCTGACAATATCTCTGCCTGCACTGACCCTGGACTTTATATGGACAGTAACCCTGCCTGCTGCCTGGACAATTGTGTTCGCCGTTGCTGACCAAGTCCCTGCCTGCTGCCTGGACCAGTGCTATTCTCCTGTGTACAACTGCGCTACTACAACCACAGGTAATCTTTTGTTTAGGCTTTCCTCAGCATAATGTATTTTGAGGTGTAATTCTTGGTATGTACATATTATGTGTCCCTGGAACACCTGACGGTGTTCCTTGCATGTTGGATCTCTGTATGTGGCCAGGCTGTGTAGAAGTCTCACACATGTGGTATCGCCATACTCAGGAGTAGCAGAATGTATTTTGGAGTGTCATTTTTGCTATCTAAATGCTATGTGTTGGAGATATCTTATAAATGGACAACTTTGTTTAAAAAAAAAAATGCGGTTTCATTTTTTTCCCCACATTTTCCAAAAACTTCTGGAAAAAAAATGAACCGTTCAAAAGACTCATTATGCCTCATAGATTATATGTTGGGGTGTTAGCTTTCCAAAATGGGGTCATTTTGTGGGTGTTTCCATTGTCGTGGTGCTCCAGGGCCTTCAAAAGTGTAATAGGTGGTTGAGAAACGTGATGTGTAATTTATGCCCCTAGAACACCTGATGGTGCTCCCTGCATGTTGGGCTTCTGTATGTGGCCAGGCAGTGAAAAAGTCCCACACGTGGTATCGCTATACTTAGGAGGAGTAGCAGAATGTATTTTGGGGTTTCATTTGTGGTATACACATGCCATGTGAGAGAAATAAGCTATTACAATGACAATTTTGTGGGAAAAAAGAAAAATAAATAAAAATCTCAATTTTGCAAAGAATTGTGGGAAAAAAAATTACAACTTCAAATAACTCACCATGCCTCTAACTAAATACATTGAAATGTCTACTTTCCAAAAAGGGGTTATTTGGGGGCATTTGTACTTTCCTGGCTTGTTAGGGTCTCAAGAAGTGAGATAGGCCACCAGTACATCAGATGTGATAATTTTTTATGATTTACACCATAGTTTGTAGACTCTAAAACTTTTACACAGACCAAATAATTTCCACAAATTTTTGGTTATTTTTTACCAAAGATATGTAGCATTATAAATTGTGGCCAAAATTTATGAAGAAAAATGACTAATTTGCAAAATGTTATCACAGAAATTAAGAAAAATTCATTTTTTTTCAAAACTTTCGGTCTTTTTTTATTTATAGCGCAAAAAATAAACCCAGAGGTGATCAAATACCACCAAAAGAAAGCTCTATTTGTATGAAAAAAGGACAAAAAAATCATTTGGGTACAGTGTTGCATGACTGAGTAATTGTCATTCAAAGTGTGAGAGCACTAAAAACTGAAAACTGGTCTGGATAGGAGGGGGGTTTAAGTGCCCAGTAAGCAAGTGGTTAAAGGATTCTTCTACTGCTTGCACCCGGGGCAAATGAGATTTCCAATCTGGGATATGGATGACAACGTTGTACAAATAGGTGGCTGTGTATTGGCGATGTGGTCTCAATGTCTTGTCCATCATTCTCTGGAATGAGGCAGGAACACCATGCAAACCAAAGGGCATCTGCTTATACTGGAATGACCCCTCAGGGGAAGAAAAGACCGTTTTCTCTTTTGCAGATTTTGTTAGTGGGTATCTGCTAATAACCTTTAGTCAGATCTAAAGTCGTTATGTACCGGGCACTTCCCAATCTGTCAAAAAGCTTGTCGACCCAAGGCATTGGGTACGCATCAAATTTGGACACGCTATTCAACTTTCTGAAATCATTACAAAATCTTATAGCTCCATCTGGTTTTGGGACCAACACTATGGGACTTGACCAGTCAACGTGGGACTCCTCTATCACATCCAATTCTAACATGTTTTTTATTGCATTTGCAACTGCTTTCCGCTTAGCCTCAGGTATTCTATAGGGTTTTACATTTACACTGACACCTGGTTCCTTAATTATGTCATGCTGTATAACACTGGTCTGTCTGGGCAAGTGAAAAAAAAAAAAAAAAGTCTTTATTCTTACTCACAAACTCTTTATCGGCCTTCTGTTGGGCCACTGACAAGGTTTCGGTTATGGGTACCTCAGGTGTCACGGAGGCCATGTCATTTGGGGGGGGGGGGGTTGGCACTGCCAGTAAAGTCTCTCTGTCTTTCCAAAGTTTCAAGACATTAACGTGATATATTTGCTCTGGTTTCCTTTTCCCTGGCTGGTAAAATTTGTATTTTACCTCCCCTATTCTTTCCATAATTTCAAAGTGACCTTGCCACTTTGCCAGAAATCTACTCTCAACTGTGGGGACTAGTACCAGCACTATCTCCAGGGTTGAAGGTTCTGGTCTTGGCACCCCGATTATAAACCCTTCTCTGGGCCTCCTGGGCTTGCTCTATATGTTCCCGTACAAGCAGCATGACAGCGGCAATCCTATCTTGCATCAATGAGATATGCTTGCTGACGCTTCTATAAGGCGTGGTCTCTCCCTCCCACATTTCTTTTTCGACATCTAGCAATCCCCTGGGATGTCTACCATACAGTAGTTCAAACGGGGAGTAACCTGTAGAGGCCTGAGGTACCTCTCATATAGCAAGCATGAGGTACGGCAGCAAAAATTCCCAAATTTCTCCCATGTTTGTCCACCACCTTTTTTAACATGCTTTTGAGAGTTTTGTTAAATCTCTCCACAAGACCATCAGTTTTGGGGTGGTAAACAGAAGTATGGAGATAGGAGATTTTGAACAACTTGCAAAATTCGTTAGTGACTCTGGACATAAATGGTGTGCCTTGATCTGTTAATATCCCTTTTGGAATACCCACACAACTAAATACCTGGACAAGCTCTTTGGCAATAGTCTTAGCTGAAGTATTACGCAAGGGAATGGCTTCAGGATACCGTGTGGCATAGTCCAATATTACCAGTATGTGCTGATGACCCCAGGCAGACTTTACTACTGGTCCCACCAGATCCATGCCAATTCTTTCAAAAGGCACTTCATTGATAGGCAACGGTACCAGCGGACTGCGAAAACGGGGTGACGGCGCAGAATACTGACACTCTGGCCATGATTCACAATGTTCTTTGACATCTGCATATAACCAAAGAATCTCTGGGTTATTCTCCCCTTAGTTTTCTCTATACCCATGCGTCCACCCAATATATGACCATGGGCTAAATCCAATACCGTCTGACGATAGGGTGTGGGAACCACTAGTTGCTCTACCTCCTCCTCTTGCTTTACCACTTGATACAGCAAGTTATTTTTAAGAACCATGTAGGGAAAAGACACCCCTACATTAGGTTCAACAGATTCGCCATCAATCATTTTAACATTTTCTCTGCAGAGTCTTAGTTCTTCCGTACAAAGATCATCATTCCTGACTTCTAAGTCAGGCACCACATTCTGACCACTCTCACTATTAGAGTGAAAGATAATTTCTTGTTCATTACCCTCAAGCTGGGGGCTAGATTCCAGCTCCTCCTGCTTCTCAGCCATTACAGAAAAGGGAAAAGGATCTACCCCTCCGTTGGACAAACCAACCGTTTCCCTTTCAATTATTGCAATCAAAAGAAGTCTGGAGTGAGTTCCAAGGTTTCCTCAGCCGGAGGTGCTCTGTCCTCCGGACTCCTTTTGTTTTCCTATAAACTCCAAAAGTGGGGAAAGTCTCTCCCCACTAGAGCGCAAGGGAATGAGTAGTGAAAGGGTAGTGAGAGGGTACCATCCCCACTGAATGTGTCACAGTGCCCCCCCCAAGGGGTATCAAACCCAACCACAGCAGTCTGGTAGTCACATGTGTCACCACGTATACAAAATCACCTCAATAGAGCTAGGGTGTAACTTTGCAGGATTTACAAAATCACCTTTGGCTAATGTAACAACACTACCGGAATCTAGCAGAGCAGCGACTGACTTTCCATGAACAGAAATCGTACACATTTGTTCCACATGATGCAGTACATGCCACCTGTGCAAAAACAGACATGAGTTTTTTCAAATAAGCATTATCACATTGCATTGGTTCGTCATTTAGGGAACAGTTAGCAGCAATATGACCTAACTCACAGCAGCGATAACATTTTATGTGTTCTGTATCCAGTCCTCTAAACGGCCTCAGAACCATTCCTGACCTATTTGGCCAGTCTCTAGGTCCTGAGCCCATAGTATCAATATCTGTAGCAACAGTCTTGTAATTTTTCCCCACGCCCCTGATCCCTGGAACAGTCTTACCAGATGCTCTGGGCGTTTTTTCACCCCTAGGGTCACTGGTGAGGGGCATGGATGAGTTCAATAAGTCCTCAGCAGCAGTATAGATCTCCACCAGGTCCACCAGCTAGTTTTCAGTCTTGGGGTCCCAATGGCTGACTCACTTCCCCACAGTGGCAGGGAGCACACGCAAATACCAGCCCATGACCAAATGCTCCACAATTCTAGGGCCTGACAAAGTCCCTGGCTGTAGCCACTTCTTGGTGAGGTGTATCAAGTCAAACATTTGGGAGCATCAGTACTGTATGACCATCGATGCACCTGTTGAGCCTGGACTGCAATGGTGACACTCAGGCATGCAAGCATATCAGCCTTCATTGTCTCATAATCCTGGGCAGCATCTGGTTCCAGGTCATAATAGGCCTTTTGGGGTTCTCCTGTCAGAAGCAGTCCTGCCTACTGTGCTTTTTTTCCATCCTTCTCAAACAGCGGCTCTTTCAAAAGTTGCTAGTTAAGCTTCCACATCATCTGCAGGTGTCATCTTCTGCAGGTAATATCTGGCACACACCATTTTATGTTCCACTGGCAAAGGACCTCTTGGACCCCTTCTTTAACTCCAGCATGGCCTCCGCAAACTGGTGGTTCGCCTCCTGCTGCTGGCGATTCGCCTCCTGCTGGGCTGCAGCGGCCTCTGCAACTTGGAAATTGGTTTGCTGCTGGATTGCAGTGGCATGTAGCAAAGCTTGTAATACAGCCTCCATCTTTACCCTTGTTCAGAAAGATACCTGCCAAATTCACCATATGTCAGGGTTTAGCTCAAGGGGGATCACTTTCCCTGGGAAAAAGGCAGTCCAAAACGGCAGGTTTTCTTAAAATCTGACCTGTAGCCAGTTTTATTGTAAAAGGTTGCATAAAAATAAAACAAACAAAAAACAGAAAATAAATCCTTGCCATCCAGGCACTAACTAAACATATGCAGGTTCCTGACAGGTGATGGGCTTCTCCCAGTCACCCACAAAATAAAGATAATGCAAACCTTTTCTCTCACAAAAGCAAACTTTATATAAACAGCTCTCAGAGGTTTGTGGCTTCCTGTGTCCCAGACCAAGAGCAAGTCTTTGCTCCAGTCCTGTTTTATTTATACCACCTGTTGGCGGACACAAGTGGATTGCAAAATCTGGTCCGGAACCAACCCTGCCAAGGTGGCTGGTAAAACCCTGACCGGATTCTACCTCAGAATGCAGGCAAGGTGAAATATAACATCCATCACTCATTTTTATAACAGCTTACCTGTAAAATCCTTTTCTTGGAGTACATCAGTTTTTGTAGAAAAGCAATATATTTAAACCCCATGAAAAAAAGAGGGGAGGGACCTCTGTGTCCCATGATGTACTCCAAGAAAAGGATTTTACAGGTAAGCTTTTATAAAAATCCTATTTTCTTTATCATACATCATGAGACACAGAGCCTTAGGTAATTACTTAATGGGACGTCGCATAGCAATGCTACTTGAGGGGAGGGAGACACAACCTGTAGGGCATCCCCAGACTTGAGGACTTATACTGCTGCCCGCACCACACTGCGCCCGAAGGTGATATCCTCATTCCTTCTTACATCCACTTAATAAAATTTTGTGAATGTATGGACTGAAGACCAAGTTGCGGCCTTGCAGATCTGAGCAAAGGAGGCCTGGTGATGCACTGCCCAAGAAGCACTAACCGCTCTGGTAGAGTGTGCCTTAACTTGAAAAGGGGGAATCCTACCCCTTAAGTCATAAATTTGAATTATAATTTGCCGAATCCACTTAGCAACAGTGTATCTCGATGCTGCCTGTCCATTCTTAGGACCCTCTGGCAGAATAAATAAGACATCAGTCTTATGAATCTGAGCAGTTTTCTTTAAATAGATTTTCACTGCTCTCACTACATCAAAGACAATGTAATGACTTTTCTTCCCTGGAATATGGTTTTGGGAAAAATGATGGCAGGACAATATCTCCATTCAGATGAAAGCCTGAAACCACTTTTGGCAAAAGGCCTAGACGAGGGCGTAACACCACTCTGTCCTCATGAATAATCAAATATGGCTCTTTAGAAGAAAGAGCAGCCAATTCTGAAACCCTCCTTGCTGAGGATATAGCAACCAAAAACATCAGCTTCCTAGTCAGAAGGACTAAGGGAATATGCTGTAATGGTTCAAATGGCTGTTTTTGTAACACTGACAAAACTAAATTCAAGTCCCAAGGGGTTGAAGGTGATTTAACTGGCGGATTAATCCGCATCACCCCTTGCATAAAACCCTGGACTAAAGAATGGGTAGCAAGCGGTCTTTGAAATAAAAACCAATAAGGCTGAGACTTGGCCCTTAATAGTACTTAGGGCCAACTTCATCTCTACACCAAATTGTAGAAAGGCAAGAATTCTGCCTATAATATATCTCCGAGAGTGCCAACCCTTGGATTCACACCAGGAAACATAAGTTTTCCAAACTCTATAATATACAGCTCTGGAAACTGGTTTCCTTGCATTGATTAAAGTTGAGATAACGGACCTGGAAAGCCCACGTTTCTTCAGAATATGGGTTTCAATAGCCAAGCCGTTAAATTTAGCGTTCGTAACATAGGATGGAATATCGGCCCCTGCGAGAGCAGGTCTGGCCTTAGTGGGAGAGGCCAAGGACCATCCACTTCCATCTTTACAATCTCTGCGTACCATGACCTTCTGGGCCATGCCGGTGCTACCAGAATTACCGGCTTTCTTTCCAGCTTGATCCTGCAAAGAAGTTGTGGTAGCAACTGACTAGTTGGGAATGCACAGATCAGTGAGAACTGATCCCACGGGGTCACCAACGCATCTGTTCCGCATGCGAATGGATCCCTTGTCCTGGACACAAAGTTGACTAACTTCACGGCTTAAAAGACATCGGGGTAAAGAGACCATTCCCCTGGGAATAACTGCCGGCGACCTAAGTAGTCCACCTGCCAATTCTCTACTCCCGGGATGAAAACTGCAGATAGACATGGGACATTCTTTTCTGCCCAAGTTAGAATATGGTTTACCTCTCTCTGAGCTGAGAGACTCTTGGTGCCCCCTTGGTGATTGATATAGGCCACAGCCGTGGCATTGTCGGATTGGATCCTGACAGGACAATTCTTTAACCTGGAGGTCCAGCTTTTCAAAGCCAGACACACTGCCCAAATCTCTAGGATGTTAATGGGCAGGGTTCTTTCGGATCTCGACCACTGTCCCTGGACAGTTTTTTTCTCTAGTACTGCTCCCCAGCCTGAGAGGCTGGCATCTGTTGTTGCCACTTTCCAGATAATTGGTCTGAAGCATTCTTCTTTCAGCAGATTCTGGGTTAGTAACCACCAGCTGAGGCTTTGGGACACACTTGGGGATAGTCGCATTGGCAAGTCCAAAGCTTGCGTTGTTTTGTTCCAAGCAGACAGGATACTGTTTTGTAATAGTGTCGCATGGAACTGTGCATAGGGAACTGCTTCAAATTCTGCTATCATCTTTCCTAACAACCTCATGCAAAGGCAAATTGAGGGATTTCTTTTTGACCTGACCATCTGTACTAGCTCTTGTATGGAGCTGATCTTTGCCGGAGGCAAAAACACCCTTTTCTGGGCTGTGTCTATGATCAGGACCAAATGCTCAAGCTTTCTTAGCGGTTTTAAGGAAGATTTCTCTAGGTTGAGAAACCAACCCAGACTTTCCAGGTAACTGGTTGTAATGCGTACACTCTGCTCCAAGAGAACCACTGAGTGGTCTATTAACAATAGATCATCTAGGTACGCCAAGACTGTTATGCCTTGTGCCCTCAGCCTGGCTAGAGGTGGGGCCAGTACTTTTGTGAACACCCGTGGTGCTGTGGCTAGCCCGAAGGGCAAGGCTACAAATTTAAAGTCTTGTTGTTCTACTTCGAATCGCAGAAATTTCTGGTGAGCAGGAAATATAGGGACATGCAGATATGCATCTCTGATGTCAATGGATGCCATAAGTTCTTTTACTTGTAGGATGGAAACTACTGACTTGATTGACTCCATGCGAAAGAAGCGGATCTTCGGAGGCCGTCACCGCTGCCTAGAGGCGGATGCCCCTGGTGCAGGAGAAAAAGTCAGTTTAAATGAGGGACGTTTATACTTTCTTTTGACTGGCAAAAGAGTACTCTTTCCACTAGAAATCGCCTGGATGTATTTATCCAAATCATCACCAAATAGTCGCTCCCCATGAAAAGGGAAACTAGTCAGAAGCTTTTTGCACGGTGCTTCGGCAGACCAATCCTTTAACCAAAGGGTCCTACGCACGTGTACTAGTACAAGCACAAGCGGGACGCCTGGTGAATAGAATCTTTCATAGCATCTATGGCAAAATATAATGCTTTTGGTAACTCGGCCAATTGACGGGCCTGTTGTGCACGGAGCTCTTTAAGAGCTTTAAGGATTGACAGATACCTATTGCTGCAACTGCAGGCTGAGGAACGGTCCCTGCTAAAGAAAAAGAGGATTTTAGGAGGAATTCCAATTTTTTATCTGTTGGATCTTTAAGCATTTGTGCATTGTCTACTGGACAAGACTTTTATTCACGTTGGAAATCACAGCATCAACTGCTGGAACTTTCCACCTTTTTGTGAATTTTTCCTCCATGGGACAGAGAACTGAGAATCTCTTTGGAGGGAGAAAATGCTTATCCGGGCGATCCCATTGAGCATAAATAAGGATTTCTAGTAATGCATGGACTGGAAACGCATGCAAAGGTTGTAAAGGTTTCAAAGAACCCAAAGAGGAAACCAGACCTTCAGCTAACTCTGTTAGGGGTAGCATGAAGGTGGAACGAACCATTTCTGTAAGGGTTTGCACCTCAGATTGAGAAGCTGATTCATCAGCTGTTTCTTCGCAAAGGAATAATCGGCTTGCTTTTTCTCGATCATCTGAAGGTAACACCTCATCTTGTCCCCATTGTTCCCTTAATAAAGGGGTTTGCAGTGGGAGAGAGGGATCTAGCATGCTTCCTATCACCTTGGATGGAGGAGGCAATTAAAACCGCTAACCTTCCTTCTAAGCCCTGCAAGGCAGAGGAAAACGCATCTTCAGTCATGTATACAGGGGCTGAAGTGTGAGAAGCAGTTGCACCACCAATTGATTCCAAAGACTCACCCTGGCTTGCCATATCTGGTATCTCCGGAGAGGATGACAGTATGGAGGCATGGCTAGAAATCCCAGCCCCTGGGGGCGGAACCTTGGGTGCCTTAGTAGTAGCCTTAGAAGCCATAGTGCGTGTGGGGGGGGTGGATAGGGATGCAGGCGGGCGGACGGGGGGGGGGGGTACTGAGTAGTTAACAATTTTTAGTATATAACACACTGTTTACAAATGTACTATATCTAGTACCTGTACCCCCCTAGCACTCTTTTCTCCATTTGGGGGGAGAGGAGAACCCCCCTCCAGCTGCAAGGACACACGCTTGTTTGTAGCACAGATTCAACAGGGTACACAAATTCTTACTCCCTCTAGAGGAGTATTAAGGCATTACAACATATATGTTAAAAAGAAAAGTCATAGATGGACTTTGCAGTTCCTAAGTTTTTCTCCTACCTTTTCCTCACTGCAGGATACTGCTGTAAACAGACAGATCCAAATTTTACCCATCACGGCGGGCAGCATAGTTAGAACTTCAAAGACTGGGTCCCTTTTAATAGGGGTTCCACTCCTTTGGACCTGTATAGCACACCCCAAGACCACTTTAGGTAATGTAGCAAGACCAAAAAGAGTCCTGGTTCCTAGAGTCCAGCTCTCAAAGAGAAGAGTTACAGGCAAAACCTTGTTCTTCTATACGAGGCCCGAGTACCATCCTGTGACCGCAGTGGCGTGGATGGATCCGGTTGTGTAGGTTTTTTTTTCTGGCAGGGTTGGTTCCGGACCATACTTGTGTCCGCCAACAGGTGGTATAAATAAAACTGGACTGGAGCAAAGAGTTGCTCTTGGCCTGGGACTCAGGAAGCCACAAACCTGAGAGTGCTGTTTATATAAATGTTGCTTTTGTGAGAGAAAAGGTTTGCATTATCTTTATTTTGTGGGTGACTGGGAGAAGCCCATCACCTGTGAGTTAGGAACCTGCATATGTTTAGTTAGTGCCTGGATGGCAAGGATTTATTTTCTGTTTTTTTTTGTTTGTTTTATTTTTATGCAACCTTTTACAATAAAACTGGCTACAGGTCAGATTTTAAGAAAACCTGCTGTTTTGGACTGCCTTTTTACTTAAGGCTCTGTGTCCCATGATGTACGATAGACTATATATATATATATATATATATTCAATGAATATTATAGCTTAGCTGAACAAAGAAAAAAAAAAAAAAAAAAAAAGACATAAGGCTGGTCCCACGCTGCAACAAGACTATTCTAGTCAACATAAACTGCATTAGAAGAATGGGCAGTTTAATATACAGTAATGGAGAAGATAGGAACAAAGGAATTTTAATGCAAGGCTCTGAAAATGTTAAAACCTTCCTATTGTTAAACACAACCCAGCTTTTGTGTTACAAAGTTGTTTAAAATAAGGTGACTTTAAAGTAAAAGATCAAGACATGACTTTAACAACCACTAGTTCTCCTGGTTACTCTGGTACTACATTTTCCTAGCTTCCATCCTTTGCCTACTCCTTGCCTGCACAAGATGGAATATAAAATGCTGAAGTAAACAAAGACCAACTTGGTCAATTAGCCATCCCATTTTATTTACATATATACCAAGATTATACACATTTAATTATGATGAGCTGCTCTAATTGCAGCCATCAATTAACGCTTAAAAATGCATGCATAACTCTGACTGAGGATCAAGAGCTAACTACATCACTTTAATTAAATGTACTAAAAATAATTTATTGGAGAAATGTAAAACATGAAGGCCATCTGCTGGCTCATGATTGGAATTACTATATCCTTGTGGGCAGTTTCAGGTCTCCACTGCAGAAATGAGATGCTGTGCATTACACTGTACAAAAAATACAATATGTACGTGTGCAGGGGATACAAAAAAAGTAAATGCGGAATGCCTATGTCAAGTCCGCTCTGATATGTGTTAAAGAGGAGGTTAATCCCTAAATACTGACTTGTACATACAGGGGGTCCCCTACTTACAAACATCCGACTTACAAATGACTCCTACTTACAAACGGAGGGAGACAACAGGAAGTGAGAGGAAATCTACCCCTAGGAAGGGAAATTCACTCCTGTAAGAGTTAATATGGGAAAAAGGTGTCTCCACTGATGCTTTATCACCTATCCTTATTTCCCTAATAACCCCAAATTTTCAAAATCCAATTGTCATTGGGACAGAAAGTGAGGTGAAATCTTCTGAACAGGGGCACAGACAGCAAAACAAATGTTACAGGGGTGATAACCCTTCCCTATGCTATCTACAAAACTTAAAAATAGATTTTTTGGCTGAAGCTACACTTAAAAAATGTACCTGTTCCGACTTACAAACAGATTCAACTTAAGAACAAACCTAAAGTCCCTATCTTGTTTGTAACCCGGGGACCCCATGTATAAGAGTATTTTCATTAGATACATGAAATAACACACACTCACTTAATAAAGCAACATTTTTCTCTGGTTATTATTATTCTGTGTTCTGAACCACATCCACTTCAAGTACTTAACTGAGCCTTTCATGTATCTCAGCTTGAATACCACTAGTTTACTTATGTACAGAAAGTTAATAATTTTATTCTAACAGCAATTTATGCAAAAGGCAAAACAAAAATGAGGAAACAGGTGAAACTCCAATCAAAATTCTTTTTATGAGAAGGGTTAGAGACTAAAGCAGCCCAAACATGATTCATTTTTCTTTTTTTTGTCCAACCAGCTAGTTGAATGGAAAAAAAAAAAAATGAGCCCATTCCCCCATCCACACACAAATTTTGGATGGGGGGGATCCTTGCCACTGTGATATTGTATTGCGACAACTGGAAGCCTTCCTCGTTGTCAGAATATGATTAGTGGGTTTTTGTTGTTGCCTGTGTCCCTACTGATGTGAATTTAAGGTTACCTTTTTGCTGTATCATCAAGGGAGGAAGTGAGGAAAAGGTTAAAAATGGTTTCAGATGTTTACTGCGGTCTCTGACACTATTGGGAAACTGTCCATCAACATTCTGTCCCAGTGATTAGTCAACAGGACAGCAAATCGGGACAAATCTTCCCAACAGGGACAGAAAGATCAATGAAAACATTACAAGAGTTCTAACCCAATGCTTGCGTTTAAGTTTTGTCTGGAGTTTAAGTTAAATTAAAAAACAAAAAAACCTTCAACTTAGAAATAGCTCTCTGTACTGTTATCCCATGCACATAACAATGAGCTTCCTTTAGAAATCTGGGCAAAACATGGAGGCGTCCAGTGCTGACTTCTGACTGAAAGGTATTTTTTTCAAACTGTGGGCGATTCGGCGTCCAATAAAACTGGTCCCGGCAGCGGATTCGCCACAGGATCACTTTTAAAGGCAGCGTGAGAGGTGCACCCCGCTGCCGCTTCCCCACTTACCGAGGAGATTGGTAAAGGTGGAAATTATCCAATCCCCTGGAGCGAAGGGCAAGAAGTCAAGTGAGGGTAAGATGGCCCCCAACTCGACTCTATGCCCTTGGAGGAAGGGAGCGACGTCTGACGTCACTTCCGCCAAATGGCCTTAATTTTTTTATTTTTTTTTGTAAATGTAAAATTACATTTTTTTTTTTTTTTTTTTTTGCTTTTAAGGCCTCATGTACACTGCTGCTGGTAAACGGATGTTCAGAGGCAGTTGGATGCTTTTTTCAGCTGCCCCTGAACTCATCCAATGTTATCTTATCAGCACATGTACACAGGTTCGTTTAATGTTGTTTTTAGGCAGTTGAGTTCAGACGTTGAGTTTAGAGGCATTTCAAGCGCCAAACGCGGCTAAACGCAGTAACTCGTGTTTAGTTTACAGGGGTTTTTCATTTTTGGCTATTTAAAAAAAAAAATTCAAACGCTTCTAAACGCAAATGCGGCAAAACAGACGTTTTAAACATGGGTTACTATCTGTCAAGTTAAATCGTTCAAGAGAGGTTGTAAAAACATCCCGTGTACATGCCTAAGTGTAAATGTGAGATCTGAGGGTTTTTTTTACCCCAGATCTCGCAATAAAGAGGACCTGTCATGCTTATTTCTATTACAAGGGATGTTTACATTCCTTGTACTAAGAATAAAAGTAATGAAAAAAAAAACATTTAAAATGCCCCGCCCCTCCAAGCTCACACGCAGAAGCGAACGCATACACAAGTCGCGCCCACATATGTAAACAGTGTTCAAACCACACATGTGAGGTATCACCGCGATTGTTAGAGCGAGATCAATAATTCTAGCCCTAGACTTCCTCTAACTCAAAACATGCAACCTATAGAATTTTTTAAACATTGCCTATGGAGATTTTTAAGAGTAAAAGTTTGTCGCCCTTCCATGAGCGGGCGCAATTTTGAAGTGTGACATGCTGGGCATCAATTTACTCAGTGTAACATCATTTTTCACAATATAAAATAAATTGGGCTAACTTTACTGTTTTATTGAACATGTATGCAGATAGGGACATATGACTTTTCTTTAAATTCCCTGACTTCCTGGTAAGTGGCTCAGAACTTATAGAAAGATAGAAGCTTAGCATTATCAGAAGAAGGTCAGCAATAGCAGCTCGCATATTTCTCACATGGAAAGTTTTCTTTATTCCAAACCAATTGTTATTCTAATACAAAGCTTGTGATGAATGGATTTTGTTGTTTGAATCTTCGTCAGATCAAGAAAGATCCTTTGTCCTCTGCAAATAATTGGCACCAAATGCTACTACCAGTGCCATTAAAGCGTATGATTTGCTGCATTAGGGAGGTTGGGAAATGGGAATGATCTATGTCTATGCATTAGATGTGTATGCCCCCAGTGACTTAAATACATTCCCACCAACCTGCCTCTTCCAATTTTCACTGTGTTATGGCTATTGGGACTCACTTTAATAACCCTCTCTGCAGAAAGCAGCAGCCATAGATCTGTGATTAATGTATATGAAGGGAAGAGGTGATGGCCAGCTAAGTAGAAAAACAAATAAACAATCTGGTACAGCGCTGGTTCCAGAAAACCACAATGACTAGGTGACAATGCAATTTACCCATTTGTGGCTGAAAATCAAAGTGTGTGTGTGTGTGTGTGTGTGTGTGTATATAGTTTGCTATAAAGCACAGCTTTTCTGTTTTTTGTGTAAGGATATTTGTGCATGGCTTTTGACATTTCTTGCTTAAGCATTTTAGAAGCAACAATGCTTGAACTAGACTGTATCAAACCTCGTGCATCTGTGTTTACAGTTTCTTTGAACATGCCTTTAGGGCTCATTCACATGAACATAAAAAATGCTGCATTTAGGAGGCGTAAAGCGTGTTTTTTTTTTTAATGAAAATATGCACGATGTTTAGCGGTTTACAAAAAGAAAAAAAAAGGAGTAGGACACAGACGAGTCCACAGTGATTTTTTCAGATGTAATGCTGTATGCATGTAAATGTTTGAGGACCATTTACATTCATAACGCACAGTGTACAGGGGCCCTATTGTTTTTTTTTTTTTTTTTTACTGCTGATACTCAGGGCCTATATGTAGATGTCAATGACTTGTAAGTTGGTGGTGTTGATTACACACTAATAATAGTTACAAGTCAGCCGAATGAATGAGTCATTATTAGTGTAGTACTATGTGGGAGGAGCTAGTTCTCCTTGTATATATTACACTTTATGTCCTCGTTTCCCCATCATTCCAACTTAGTCATCAGAGCGGAACTGATAGGACATTGGAGGTAGAGCCATAATGGTTTCTGAGTGCTGCAATTCTCCATCAGGTTTGCCTAATGGCTGGTGGAAGAAGCCGTTACTGCCTGTGCAGTATTTAATTGGCCCCAGCCAAGCAAATTCTTCACCGACAGAAGCAGTTCTTTCCACCTGCCTTTATTTTGGACCTGATTCTAAATAAGTAGGCAGAACCAAAATAGTTTTAGTGTGTTGCAGTTTCCCATTATGTCCATCAGAGAAGACCTGATGGGAAAATGACTACGTGTATTTTATTGGAATTGGTGGCAAGATTGGCTTTGTTGTTAAGATGCAGACAGCAAAAGCCGTTTATGTCCTAGCATCCATCTGAGCAGTGGTGGTGGCCAATAGAGGCCATTAACACTAAGATTGTAGGCATGTAAACGCTGCTCAAATATTACTTGTGTGCAGCATACGTTGTATGCAGGAGCTGCCAGCAAGATCCTGCATAGAAAACTGCCATTCCGTGTAAATGAGACCATGTGTTTTAAACACAGAGTATAATATTCTGCTACATTTAATCTGCTTACATTTCTTTATAGAGGTTAATGCAACACAAACACATAAAATGTGTGGTAAACCAAATCTAAGAATTCTCAAATACATGCCATTTTTAAAGAAAGCATGCTGTTTGACTTGCATAATGTAACAAAATAGACTGCCAAGTGCAATTAAAATCCTTGTAGGTACAAGTACAAAAATACTGCTTTAAACTGTAGACACAGCGTGTTTCAAACATTTAGAAGAATTTTGACAGCTCTTCAGTCAGTGAATAGCTGATTGTGATTTTAGGCCGACATCCCAAAAGATAGGAAAAATAGTAGTGGGACAGCCTACTAATTTCATCCTTGAGAATTCAGCAAGACTTATTGAAGAAATGGATTCGGGACAGCCACACGCCGATAAAAGCCTTTATTGTAATGAATAGTCAACGTACAGATCTGCTGATCTGTAATCACACTAGAATGAGTAGAATTACAATTTTAAATTATGATACTTACATTTACCCATGTGTTTTAATTTATCCCTAAATAAGGCATCTTCAGATATAACATTATTAGAATCACAGCAACCAGACACAGCCTGGAATTCCTCCGCTGCAAAAGAACAGAAAAGGTAACAATTAACATTAAATTTTAATAACTGGACAGTGAAATAGCTTTAAGAGGTAAACTGAATCTAGCTCCATGATGGCATCAAACATTCCCTGAGTTAGGGTACCAAGTAATGGCTACAAAGAAAATAAAAATGCTACGTGTTCTCACATAGAAAAACACAGGGAAAAAAAAAAGATTAACAACAATTTCTTAAAGTGTATGTAAAACGCAACAATTAACTTCTCTTATGTGCCCTTTGGTCTGTTAAATCTATCACTGGAAGATTTTTTTATTACATTTGTTAAGTGTTAAAGCACATATGTCAAACACGAGGCCCACAAGCAGAATCTGGCCCACCAGGCCTTGTCATGTAGCCTTCTCACCCAGTTTTGCAGCTGGATAATGGCAAAACTCTATTCCACTACCTCAGGCTCTCACCCTCTGCTCCTGCTCCCCGCTCTCTGCTCACTTGTAAAAACAGAAGCCTTTATTTTTTAACTAGTGGTTGGTGAAGACAAAATTTACTGCTAAATTTGTATTGTGCCATTTTTCTAAATAAAGCAGGATTTTCTTTTTTTTTTATTATTCACTTATGTGACTTCCTTGGTAGACACAGTGTCTTCCTTTATGCCTGTTTTGGTAACCTGGACTGCACCAGATATGAACTATGTATTGTATGGTGATAGGTTAAAACAGCTATGACAGTGTAAAGTACATTTAGCTGTCTGTTATTTATCGAAGCGGTTGATCCGGGTTTTGAATTTGTTTTTTGTTTTTTATTTTTGCAGGCCTTGTCATGTGGCCTACTCACCCAGTTTTGCAGCTGGATCTGTGATGAAACTATTCCACTACCTCAGGCTCTCGCCCTCCGCTCCTGCTCCCCGCTGTCACTTGTTAACACAGAAGCCTGTGTTGCACACTCCTAAACCCTGCACTCTGTACACTGCGCACCCCTGAACTCTGCGTACTGTACACAGCGCACCCTTGAACTCTGTAGATAGCATACCCCTAAAAAGAGTAGATACATTGTCTTACAGATACAACTGCCCCTTTGAGGGCAACCATACTGCTGATGCCACCCACAATTAAATGGAATTCAACACCACTGTGCTAAAGAATATCAGTTGATCTCGTAAGAAAGCCTGTGAGCTTCTAACTTCCTGTGTTTGCTGCCTCTGCTGAGTGTTTTTTAGGTAAACACTGTTCCCTCTTTGCGCTACTGAACCTCTCCCCCCATTGTTCTGAAGATGAGGAGAGAGGGAGGTCTCTCTAGTACCATCCTAAGGTGACAAATCTGCTCCTCTATAGATACAGTACAATGAGTGAGCAGCCAATATATCTAAGTAAAAAATAATAAAAAACAGGGGGAGCTTCACTTAAACTAATTGCGTTTTAGTGTTGCATAACATTTTGAGTTGCTGCTGTGATTTTCTTTCAGAAATAGCGCAGTTTTCCTTTTTTTTCTACAATATATCTAAGTACTGGTAAAAATACAAAATATTGTTTTTTTTTCTTCCTTGGGTTTGGATGTGCTTTTGATATTGTTTGTAAATTCTTTATTTAACCACTTCCCTTCCGGCCTATAGCAAAAGGACGGCCGGGCGGTGGTTCAGTTATCCTGACTAAGCGTCATATGATGTCCAGCAGGATAAGCTGCGATCACGAGCGGCGATCAGTGGTGCGGCGTGTCAGTCTGACACACTGCATTATCAATCTTGGTAAAAAGCCTCTGACGGAGGCTCTTTACCACGTGATCAGCCATGTCCAATCATGGCTGATCATGATGTAAACAGGAAGAGCAGTGCTCTTCTTTTTCCCACAAAAGTGAAAAAGTGTAGTTCTACAGGCATAACTGTGTATAACGTACAGTAAGGAAGTATGGATGCAGTATTCAGGAAACCGAAATCCAAAATTTAACAAGATAGAGAGTGCGAATCAACAGAGAAATATATGGTGGGGGGGGGGGGGTGTCTGGGAGAGAAAGTGGAAATATGGAGGGGGAGAGGAGGGGTAATGGGGGTCCGGGGAAACAGGATGGAGAATGTTGTTAAGGTATTGGATGCCAACAAGGACAACATGGATTTGCTTAATAGTTTACAAATGTAATAATATAGTAAATTACTCCTGAAGCATTTGAAGTGGGGTGTAAATGGCTGAAAATACAATTAGACTGACAAAAAGATGGTTGAATCTTGACTAAACTTTTTCCGCACTCTCCCGATGCAGGTTTTGTTGCATTTGCTCAGTTTGCTCCAAAACAGAATCTTCCGATTTATCTGGGATAATAAACACCCCAGGATCTCCATAGCGGCCCTTTTGACACAGACTACGGGGAGCTCTGGGCGTTCCCAATATCGGCAAATACTACCTGGCTGTCCAAATCGCCCAATTATCCTGGCTTCATGCTTCAGTAGATATTCCTATGTAGGTGCTCTTGGAACTATCCAACTGTACCCCCATCACCCTGCCAACCCTCCTTTGGCTCCCCCATAATCTCCGCCCATCAACTTTGGTGGACGTGCTCTAGATCAGTGGTCATCAACCCTGTCCTCAGGGCCCACTAACAGGCCAGGTTTTATGTATTACCTTGGGGAGATGCAGACTAGAATACTGCAATCACTGAGCAGCAAATGATAACACCTGTGATGTATTTCTGTTATCTTGCAAACCTGGCCTGTTAGTGGGCCCTGAGGACAAGGTTGATGACCACTGCTCTAGATTACTTTTGGTCCCATGTATTTGGCCTCCTATTCATGTTGTTTCATCTGCCCATACAAAAAGAAGCCAAGTTTGTCTTAATACATTGTCCAATCCCAGGCCTATTAGCTTATCAGCGGAAGCCTGCTTCTTATCAATTTTTGTCAGCCAGAAGAACTGCACAAGCCTGGAAAAAAAACATCTGTTCCCTGGGGTAAGAGATCACATGACCACATTGATGCTTAACAAACAGATGTCAAGCATCCGTAACGACTCTCATGCCAAGTTCCCTCAAATCTGGGAACCATGGCTGTCATATGCCTTTCCTACCCTTCCCCCAGCTTTCTGTGGCAGATGGTCCCGATGCTCCAGAGCCCTTACCTTCTCCCCTTCTCTCAACCTCTAACCTTCTGCCTCCCTCCCCAAACTCCTCCCCTAGACACTCTCATCCTTTCACTGGCTCCCTTGGTAGGTGTGCAAGCTCCTATTCTTTAGCTTTACCTTTCTGCCTAAATTCCTTCTGGTTTCCGCTCTCTTTTTTCCCTTTGTAGATCTGTATAGGCTGTATACTGCACCACCATATGGATACTGATGGGCCCAAGAGATGCTCCGATGTTGTGGGGAACAACTCTAGGACCCCCGCGGTCCTTATGGCTTCATGAACAATCCTATTTAGTGCTATTGTGTTAGCTCTCGTTCTTGCTTATTTATACTGCCCTATTTTTGCCTTCCTTTGTGAGCTAACTTTTGTTACAACGGTCAATGCTAGCCCCTGTGTGGGTGGAACTTTTGCATGTGAACTACTTGTTAAAATCGAATAAAAACTATTGAAACATAAAAAGACTGTGAGGGCTCTGTGTACTCTGTCCAGTTCTAAACGTTCAATAGGGATATCTGGCTTTAGTTCTTGTAATAGAGCAGTAATAGTAGATTGCAGGTCTGTCACAGTTTCAGGTATTCCCCTTATGCGCAAGTTTGAACGTCTGGCTCTATTTTCGTAATCTTCAAGCTTAGTTTGAAGTATTAAATTCTCTTTTTTTAATTGTTCCAATTCTGTTATATTTTCTTGGGTTGTAATTTCAATTTCATCCATTTTTATTTCTAAGGCTGCGGTAAATAAAAATGGATGACATTGAAATTACAACCCAAGAAAATATAACAGAATTGGAACAATTAAAAAAAAGAGAATTTAATACTTCAAACTAAGCTTGAAGATTACGAAAATAGAGCCAGACGTTCAAACTTGCGCATAAGGGGAATACCTGAAACTGTGACAGACCTGCAATCTACTATTACTGCTCTATTACAAGAACTAAAGCCAGATATCCCTATTGAACGTTTAGAACTGGACAGAGTACACAGAGCCCTCACAGCCAAAAAGAAAGATGGACCCCCACGTGATATAATCACAAAATTTCATTATTACAGAACGAAAGAACAAATACTAATTGCTGCAAGAGAAAAAAAGGAACTTAATTTTCAAGGACACAATTATCAAATTTTTGCTGACCTATCCCAACTTACTATTACTAAAAGACGATCCATGAAACCCCAACTAATGGAACTGCAACGCCACAACATTATGTATCAATGGGGCTTCCCCTTTTCAGTCAGATTTAACTACCAAGGTACAATTTACAGAAGCAGATCAGCAGATGAACTACAACAAACCCTTTTAAAATTAAATCTGACAGAACCCACAAGCAGCAACACTCCCACACGCAGAAGAATGGCATCATCTTCACCTTCAGGCAACACCCAGAAAATTCCAGAACAAAATGGGAATCATCATTCTCACAAAAGAGGCCGTTATGCCACATCATCCTTGGACCAAGAAGATTCAATGGACTGACATCCTAATTCCTGATATCTCTTCATTTATTATACTAAGAGATGGTTCTCTATAAAAAACCTATATTTATAACTGAATGTAACTGCATTCTGATAGTCACACACTGTGTGGGATCATGTTACATTCCAGTTATATTTCTTATTACTTCTGATTCATATAGCCTTAGAATATATAAGTGAAATAAGGAAATTCTTGTTCAGTTATATATTATCAGGTAATAACAATAGATTTATTACTTTTTAGGACAAATATGTTCAATAATCCAGAAGTAATGGAAGCTTTTTTTTTTTTTCTTTCTTTTCTTAAAACAAATATATTATTACCTAACTAGTTCCTAGAATTATGTTTTTGTTTATTCTAATCTGAAGCAATACAACCTCAATTTTATGAGTTAACATATCTAAACAGTTACATATCAATAAAATATGTAATTGTTTACTCTAAAAGGGTTAAAATCCCAAAATAATTCAAACTATCCTCATCAATACCAAAGTTATTAACAGTACCTTTCTAACTGAATTATTTAGCCTAGGGCAAGACTAACCATATACAACCACCCTGGAATAAATAATTTCAACAAAAACTATATTCTGCACTCCAATTAATGAAACATCATTTTGATGTCTTTTGACATAGCACTTCTCTCCTGTAAGCGGAAGATCCGTGTACCCCCATTAGCCCTCCTCATTCTCCCAACCATATTATGTGGGAGTGTGACGAAGGCACTTATTCCCCTGAGAGAGATATTTATTCTCTTTCACGGGTAAATTGTGATTACTTGCAAAAAATAATTTATACAATGTATCATCTAATCTCATATGTTTTTTGTTTACTCTTTACTCCAGAATTCACTGGTTTCTTTTCTATCTATTCATCTCTTCAGTCCACACAGGTTGACCTGCGCAGTCAGCTCTGCATAACAAAAAGTAAGTCAAAACTATTTGATCTATTGCCATGGCACCACTGAATATACTTTCCCTGAATGTTCAGGGAATAAATGTCCCTCAAAAAAGGACCAAAGCCTTCCGTACTTTCCATAACAAGAAGGCTCACATAGTATGCCTCCAAGAAACACACTTCACCAAAGATTCTACTCCAAAATATATTTCTCCTTTTTATCAACAAATTTACACGGCTTCTGCCTGTACCAAGCAAAGGGGAACTCTAATTGCATTTCACCGATCCACACCATTCACCTTATCATCAGAAATTAAAGACTCAGAAGGTAGATACCTGATACTCATGGGTTATATAATGGATACAGCAATCACGGTGATTTCCTACTACGCTCCTAACAAACAACCTACACCATTCCTCTCACATATATTACAAGTGATTAATACACACAAAATAGGAACAGTGATAATGTGTGGGGATTCGAACCAGGTCCTCCTCCCATTTCTAGATAAATCACCTTTTACACCATCCAAAATAACCTCTAGATTACCTTTTTCTCAACTTCTTTCCAAATACAATCTGGTAGATTCATGGAGAGAAAGTAACACAATGAAAAAGAAATTCATTTATTTATCTCCCTTATTATTTGCCCTTATACTCGAACCCATGGCCCAATATATCAGAACAAACCAAGCTATAACTGGCATTGAAGTAGGAGGTATTACACACAAATTATGTATATTTGCAGACGATATATTACTTTTTCTATCATCACCACAGGTCTCTGGTCCTAACTTAATACCAGCTCTTGATGGATTTGCAGCCCTATCCGGCCTTATGATTAATCCTAAGAAATGCCTAGTGCTTAATATTTCACTCACAAACATGGAATTGATCCCGGCTAGGGCTGCACTCCCATTCACATGGGCAGAAAAATCAATCCCATATCTTGGAATTCATTTAACAGCCTCTCATTCTGACTTATTCTCAATCAATTATCCTCCTGTATTAAGACAGATCACAAATCTAATAAAACAATGGTCGCAACTTCCTTTATCCTGGATGGGGAAGATTAATGCAATCAAAATGACTATTCTACCCAAATTGCTTTATCTATTCAGAGTCCTCCCTATTCCAATTCCTTCCTATTTTTTGAGAATAGTACAAAAAAGAGCAACTTCGTTTATATGGGGCTCTTCTAAACCACGTATACCTATACACACACTACATCTTCCCAAAAATAAAGGAGGCCTGGGATACCCTAATTTTACTAACTACTACAGAGCGGCACATTTGGCCAGTCTGTCCAAATACCATGCAAAACAGGAAATCCCATTATGGGTATTTATAGAGGCTTCAGAAAATGACCCTCTATTAATATCAAATTTATTATGGCTTGATCCTAAAGACCGCTTTAAAATTCATAATCCCATAACTAAACACTTCTTATCTCTCTGGGATAAACTAAAAACCAAATATCAGTTACAATCTCCACACAATCCTCTCCTTTCTTTTATCAGAAATCCGGCCTTTTATCCGGCATGGATCTACCCAAATTCTTTTAAAGCTTGGACAACATCAGGCATTCAGACACTAAATGACTTCATAGCATCTAAATCATTCCTTTCATTCCCATCGCTTAGAGAAAAATATGATCTACCAAACTCTGAGATATTTAGATATCTCCAAATCAAAAATTTCTATACACCATTCCTAAAGGGGGATACACCATTATCCCAATTATCCATTTTTGAATCAATCTGTACAAAAGATCCATTTGCTAAAGGTACAATTTCATCACTTTATAATCAATTATATGGAGTACCAAATCTTAATAGACCCTCTTACGTTCAGAGGTGGGAGGAGGACCTGGGACGAACTTTAGAAGACACGGACTGGTCTAACATATGGCTCACATCTAAGTCATCTTCACCCAACATCTTAGCACTGGAGACAAATTATAAAGTCCTAACTCGCTGGTACCTTGTACCCGCTAGAGTGGCAAAATATTCACCTAATACCTCAGCTCTTTGTTTTCGAGGATGCCCAGAAATAGGCACATATTTACACATATGGTGGACGTGCCCAGTAATCCAAACCTTCTGGAAGGAAGTCTTCGTGATTGCATCTAAAATTTTTAAAAAAATAATACAACCAGATCCATATTTAACTTTACTTAATCTAAAACCGGAATGGTTAACACTCTCTCAATTCAAACTTATGATCCAACTAATAACGGCTGCAAAACAAACAGTGGCCAAGGCATGGAAATCTCCTACATTGGTACTAGCAGAAACAATTCACAGAATGAATAATACAATGTCCCATGCTAAGATGGTAGCCATCGATCAAAATCAAATTCCAAAATTTGAAAAACGTTGGCATCCTTGGATAAAACAACAGTTCCTGTCAAACTTCAATGACTCTGTCCTGTTGCCATGGTAACAGATTAAATGACTTACAGAGACACCCATTCTAAGGCTTCAAAGAGAACTAAAAAGAATAATAAACTGACGAGCGGGACAACCTTGTGGACCATACCTCTACCTTTCAACCCTTTTTCTTCTTTCTCTTTCCTTTTCTCCACCTTACGATTAAAGCTCATTATCAGAATTTATTTGACCTATATACACTCTACTTGTAAACAATATGTATAGTAGGTATAAATCATTTAAATACCTACAAAAGTAACTAAGGAAATGATATATATCTTTAATTTAGGTTTACGTGAACCCAATGTTTAATATTTGAAATTTCATGATATTTACCTATATAAACCCTACTGTAAAACAATGAGCTTACTTTATAGATCCTTGTAAACTTACTTTATGTATCTTTATAACATTGTATACTCAATAAACTTCGTTTGACAAGGAAACATAAAAAGACAATTAGGTAAGGAGCCCTAGTCAAAATACTAAATCATTTTACTAGCTTTTCCATAAGCCAGCAAACTTTACTTTGCTGAAGTGCACCCAAAGGGGAGAATTATAGAAAAGGCAAACTGTCCTGTAACTTGTTGGCAACACTGTATAACCCTTTATAGACTACATCATTTCTTTTTACCAGATCCTCCCTATAAAATAATGATTTAAAGGCACAGAAATCAATTAAAGAAGCTACAAAAATGGAAACTAAGAGTTACACCCTACAGCATACTCTTTTCGTGACTATAATCCTCAAAAACTCAAAATAGTTCAAACACAAGTAGCTTAGCCATCAACAATAAAGCCCTGGGAACAGCTCCCAATCAGCAGCAGATGTAAGATTACATCATTTGCAATTGCTGCTGTATGTTTCACGCAGACATCATAGGGGGGCATTATTTTTTCTCATGCTGAAGGGGCAGAGCATATTGCCCCAAAGAAATCTGGTTGGCTTCTGGTTCTATTGTAGTTAAACTGTATCTAAATGGTGAGGGGGCAGCACCATGGGGGAGAAAATGGCTACAATGTTGGAGGAGCTTTTAAAACTAGGATCTTGGATGGGGTTCAGATAAGAATATACTGCACAAAGAGCAGAGTTGAGTGGAACCAGGGCTTTAACTAGACTGCAGGGAAACTGCATTATCGAAGTCCATAACAGAAAGTTTTGCAAGATCAAATTGTAATTCCAGAACGAGCAATAATAAAATATTACAAACAAATGCAAAATTAAAAGGTATGTTCACAAATGCAAGAAGTCTAGCAAAACAAAATAGAAGAGCTAGAACTTCTTTTATTCAAGGAGCATTGCGACCTTGTGGGAGTACTGGAGACTAGGGATGAGCCGAACACCCCGGTTCGGTTCGCACCAGAACATGCGAACAGGCAAAAAATGTGTTCGAACACCGTTAAAGTCTATGGGACTCGAACATGAATAATCAAAAGTGCTAATTTTAAAGGCTTATATGCAAGTTATTGTCATAAAAAGTGTTTGGGGACCTGGGTCCTGCCCCAGGGGACATGGATCAATGCAAAAAAAAGTTTTAAAAACGGCCGTTTTTTCGGGAGCAGTTATTTTAATAATGCTTAAATTGAAACAATAAAAGTGTAATATTCCTTTAAATTTCGTACCTGGGGGGTGTCTATAGTATGCCTGTAAAGGGGCGCATGTTTCCAGTGTTTAGTACAGTCTGACAGCACAATGACATTTCAAAAGGAAAAAAAAGGTCATTTAAAACTACCAGTGGCTATTAATGAATTATCGGTCCGACAATACAAATAAAAGTTAATTGATAAAAACGGCATGGGATTTCCCCCACAGGGGAACCCCGAACCAAAATTAAAAAAAAAAAAATGGCGTGGGGGTCCCCCTAAATTCCATACCAGGCCCTTCAGGTCTGGTATGGATATTAAGGGGAACGCTGCACCAAAATTTAAAAAAAAAATGGCGTGGGGGTCCCCCACAAAATCCATACCAGACCTGATTTTAAGGGGAACCCCACGCCAAAGCACCCTCCTAATGTTGAGGGCATGTGGCCTGGTACGGTTCAGGGGGGTGCTCTCTCGTCCCCTCCACTTTTCCTGCGGCCTGCCAGGTTGCGTGCTTGGATAAGGGTCTGGTATGGATTTTTGGGGGGACCCCACGCCATTTTTTTTTTAAATTTTGGTGCGGGGTTCCCCTTAATATCCATACCAGACCTGAAGGACCTGGTATGGAATTTAGGGGGACCCCCACGCCATTTTTTTTAAATATTGGTTCGGGGTTCCCCTGTGGGGAAATCCCATGCCATTTTTATCAATGAACTTTTATGTGTATTGTCGGACCGACAATTCATTAATAGCCGCGAGTAGTTTTAAATTACTTTTTTCCTTTGAAATGTCATTTTGCTGTCAGATTGTTCTAAACACGGGAAAAATGCGCCCCTTTTCAGGCATACTATAGACACCGCCCAGGTACGAAATTTAAAGGAATATTACACTTTTATTGTTTCACTTTAAGCATTATTAAAATCACTGCTCTTGAAAAAACGTCCATTTTTAAAACTTTTTTTTTGCATTGATCCATGTCCCCTGGGGCAGGACCCAGGTTCCCAAACACTTTTTATGACAATAACTTGCATATAAGCCTTTAAAATGAGCACTTTTGATTTCTCCCATAGACTTTTAAAGGGTGTTCTGCGGCTTTGGGATTTGCCGTGAACACCCCAAATTGTTCACTGTTCGGCGAACTGGCGAACAGCCGATGTTCGAGTCAATTATATGTTTGAGTTGAACATGACTTCAACTCGAACTCGAAGCTCACCCCTACTGGAGACCTGAATAGACAGCTCACATGACTGGATGGTCAATATCCAGGGGTACACTCTTTTTCGGAAGGTCAAGAGGAAAAAAAAAAAAAAAAGTGACAATGCTAACTCACCAGATAGCCATGAACTCTTAAAGGCCCTCAGGTTGATCACAAATTCATTTATTGCATTCTATTTTGGTGAAGCATTGCTAAGGAGAATGGAAGGAGCACTTCAATACATTCAGGGGACTGTAGACTGATTTATCACTATTTGGAACATTGAATACAGGAGCACAATAGATGTATGATTCAACACTGTGCGTGTTTTTTGATAATTTAATAAATGTTAATACAGTGTCGCTTGTTTTTCACAAAGTTCACAGTGTGGATATAACTTCTAATTGGATAAGGTGGATTTGATAATATAGTACCCCCTTTTTTAACTATTCACTGTTGCAATAAGTGCTATTGGGGAGCACATTAGGGTGGCAGCATTATTTGATCCATACTGTGCAGGAACATATTTCCAATTATTCCAAATATGATAAATATGGAAGAAAAATTGAACTTCGCCTTTTGGGGGAAGTTCTGCTTTAAATTGTGAAAGGGATTCTTTACTGATAGAGCAGTTAAAATGCGGAATTTGCTTTGCAGGTAGTGGTAACAACAGATTGTGTTAAAAAAAAAATTAAAAGAAAAAACCCCACAACCTTAAGGCTTGGTTCACACTGGAACTGGCTGCGGATCGCACAGGAATCCGCATCCAATTCACATAGGTGTGAACCCAGCCTTAGAGGTCCTTCTCAGTGACCAAAATATACAGGGGCTTATGAATTGTTACACTCAAACTCATACACATTGAACAGGATGAACTGATTTCTTTTTTCAACTATGTAAAAAAAAAAAAAGTTACACCAAGGGCGTCCAGCCTGTGGCCCAAGCCTGTTATGGATGCAACACATGGGAAAATTGTAAAAATGTTGATTTTTTGGGGGGGGGGGGGGGGGGGATTTCTTTGTAAAACTGCATTTACACTTACAGTACTGTACACATGCTGCCTAAAAAAAATTAAAAATTGACAGCGTCTCTTTTACTGAACTCTTCCCAATCTCACCTTATTCATGTCATCAATTTTTGGCAGCACCTATATATTCAAGAGAAACTATTTTCAAGGATTAAGTAACGTATGGCAAAATTAGAACCAGAACATGTGAGAGCACCTTCAGAATTCATTGAGAATCAAAACCGATATTGATGCTTTCATTTACCAGAAACAGTGTAAAATGATCACACTCGTTTTAGGTTGCCCTCTTACTTTTATAATAAAAAAATATTACAAAAATATGAAGTTTTATTACACAGATGGATGCATTATCTAGATCACTAATCGTTAACTTGTGATCTGCCTGACCTTCTGCTCATCAGCTATCCTTATTGTTAGTGTATTTTATGTGTGGCCCAAGACAATTCCTCTTCTTCCAATGTGGCCTAGGAAGATCAAAAGGTTGGACAACCCTGTGTTACGTGAATAGCCTCAGATATATAGCAAATGTTTTGAATATGACAATACTTACTGCATGTACATATTAGAAAGCCATGGTTTTCCCAAAAACACAGAATTTATGGGACAAAAGCACATGCATTAGGGTATATAGTGTTGCATAGAAGGTAAATATGAAAAACTTGAATGGCCCTGTGCAACATAAACATATGATCCAAGATTCAAGATTGTATATTGGTTTTGTGCAAATATTACATTCTGAACCTTAATTACTGTAGCATCTGATGACTAATGTTTTCACTGTGTAAATATCACAGAGAACCAAAGCTGCAGAAAACATATTGATTTTTTATTATCTCGTGTCCTTACCTGATAGCGAAGGGCAAAAGCTGAAATCACTACTTGCCGGCACACTGCTAGACTTTGTTTTTTTAGACTCATATTTCAAACGATCTAGCAAAAGGGGGGAAGAAAAAAAGCTTTGTTTTATCTTTTGTGCACACATGGCATTATTTAATGCGACAGCAAATGTTTAAAATTTCCTAAAGCTGTAATGCGCAAAATGTACACAGGGTATCCCATTTTCTGGAAAAGTGGGCTTCTGCTTCAAACTTTTTGTAAACAGAAGGGTACCAATCATGCTTATTTTTTTTATTTTTTATTTTTTTTGGATATGTACTTCATTTATTTTCCAACTGAACAACCTACAGCTTTTCACATATACAAGATTTCAGGCCAAGGTAAAGCTCCACAAATCTTAACCCACCTGCTTGGCATTTCTGGCCATAATAATCAAAAATGGGTATCTTTCATGTGGTGCAGCCAATAGTGCCCAACCTCTGCATCTCTCCGATTCTGCTCAGTTCTGACACCTATTGCCTTACTCAACAAAATGTTCTTAATCTTAAAAGATAAGTATGGGCTTCTTTTTTTTTTTGCAATTTCATACTCACCTTGGTGGATGCAGCATGGGTCCAATGCTGCATCTGTCTCCAGGCGCCTCTGCACTGAAAACCAAGCGATCAAACATCGCCAATCGCTGTGACTGACACTGTCAGTCACAGCTCTCCACTCTTCTCCCTCCTCGCTCATTGGAGCTCTGAGCTGTGGAGTAGCGGGGAGCCGCTGTCCCAGGCTCTCAGAGGCTCACTGAGACGGGTGTCAGTCCAGGTACCTGGCAGATCCAGACTTCCATTGTCGCGATGACGCGGTGCCTGGACTGATATCTGTGGCATCAGCAGAGAGAGGACTACAGCCCGCTCTCTGCTTAAAACGGGTCACAGGACTGCAGAACGAAATGCACACCTGTGATCCATAGGAGAAGTCCAGCCAAACAAGCTTTGGCTGGACTCCTCTAAGTATTCATTTCTAAACTCGGTAACATTTAGAAACAATTCAGAGCTAGTTATGCTGAGGTTAGACCAGTACTTTGTGAACTCTGATTGGTTCTTGCCTGCACTTAAAGTGACTCTGTCGCAACAGGGTTACTTATAAAACAGGACAAACTGTGAAAAAAAATGGAATGTACTTACCTTTGTGGCGACCTGGGTCTTGCAACTCTGCAGCTTCACGGCTTTTTATGTGCACCGTTTAGGAGAGGCTTACTTAACTACTTCTCACCCGGCCAATGTACATAAACGGCCGGGTGGGCACTCTCTCCTTCTGAGTGGACGTTCAGGAACGTCCCTCAGAAGGAAGGGGATCGCACGCATGTGCCCATGCAGCTGTGCGATCCCGATGCGCTCGTGTCACCCGGACATGGCGCATCTCCGATCGGCAGGAGAGCTCTGTGATTGGCCCTCCAGATCACATGACGGCTGTGTCCAATCACAGCCGTCATGTGATGTAAACACAGAGCCGGTTGCTAGGCAATCGGCTCTCCTCTCACAGAAGTTGTCGGTGAGGAGAGGAGAGGGGATCGCTGCAGCCGGCTGGTGATCAGTGAGTATGAGCTGTTTTTTACATCTTTTTACTCATTGATCACCAACCTAGTGTCACCACACAATGTAAAACATACATGTCCCCACACAACGTACCCAAAACACATGTCCCCAAATAATAAAAACACCTGTTCCCTACATATGTTCCACTAAAATCACATGACCCAATGATTATCTGCACACATATGTCCGTGATCACCTGCGCACATCTGTACATGATCATTTGTGTTAATCTATCCGTGATCACACGAACCAATTATTATACACTTAATTTTTTTGCCAACAACATGTAGCAGAATACATTCTGGCTTAAATTTATGACAAAATTCGATTTTATTGGATTTCTTTTAAAACAGAAAGAAGAAAATATTGTTTTTTTCCAAATTTCCGCTCTTTTTTCGCTTATATCGCAAAAAAATAAAAACGGAGTCATGAATAAATACCACCAAAGGAAAGCTCTATTTGTGCAAACAAAATGATAAAAATTTCATTTGGGTACAGCGTAGCATGACCGCGCAATTGTCACTGAAAGCTGAAAATTGGTCTGGGAAGGAAGGGGGTGAAAGTTCCCAGTATTGATGTGGTTAAGATGCAGCCGGTGATGTCATGGGCACATGTGCTCTGAAGGAACGGCATTCCTGTGTCATTCCTTCAGAGCCGTGTCAAACAGTGACACCCACACGTATGCGCGGGAGTGACGCCACCGCTGGCTCTGCCATTCATATCGCCGAAGCTCATGAACCCGGAAAGAAGATTGGGTGTAGATGGAAGCTCTTTTAGCGGTGACCGCTCACCACTGGAGGGCTTCGTTTCCAGGCAAGTCTGTCATAATGTGCTAGTATGCGATGCATACTAGCACATTAAGACTTAAACTGCCCTGGGCCCAATTTTTTTCCTTTTTTTTTATGCAGTTTACTACTGCTTTAAGGGTTGGACACTTTTTTTTTTTTAAGTGACCCTGTGGTGACAGGGTCAATTTAAAATCAAGCACATTAAATCAACCTTTTTATATTAACGCCACCAATGTTTCCCGAGATGCCTAGAAAAGTATGTGACATGTGGGAACTCTTAAGGCTCTTAGCGCTTAGAAGTATGAAGTTTCTTAAAGAAAACTGGCCATGCATTTAAAGTGGTACTAAAGTCTCCTTTTTCTTTTTTTGGTTGTTTAAAAATAACAAACCTGTACCTGCTCTGTGCAGTGGTTTTGCACAGAGCAGCCCAGATTCTTCTCTTCTCGCGTCCCTCTTCGGTGCTCCTGGCCCCTCCCTCCTGCTGACCTGTTGAGTACCCCACAGCAAGCAGCTAGCTATGGGGGTACCTGAGCCGCAGCTCCCTGTGTCTATTCAGACACATGACTGTGGCCTGCCCCCTCTCCCTCCTCACTGGCTCACTGACTGACAGCAATGGGGGTCAATGGCGCTCCGCTGCTGTCTCAGCCAATGAGGAAGGAGAGTCCCGGGCAGCCAAGTCTCTCGTGCAACATTGCTGGATAGAGATGGGCTCAGCTAAGTATTAGGGGGGCTGCTGCACACAAGTTTTTTTTCTTAATGCATAAACTGAATTAAAATAAAATAAACATTCTGCCTTTACAACCACTTTAATGGTCATAAGCTTTTTAAAAGTTAACATATCAAAACAACTGAGACTTTCAGAGAGAATAGAATATGCTGTTTGCTGTGATCATACTATATGAAATTTCACACAAATATAGATCAGGTTGTGTTATTAGTGGATTACACATGGGATGATTTAATTATTGATTGGAAAGTGTGCATTAGGCCTGCCCTCAAGCAATTCTTCCCAGGAAACATTTAGTTGGCCATTTCCTGATAAAAGTAACCACAGCTCATTGAAAAGCCGCACGGAAACAGCTAGTCCTCTGCTGAGCTTTATGTAATGCAATATGTGTAAAAGCACTTCCAAGCATTGTTTCTTCTAATGCATAGCTTACACTGCAACAATAGTATAAACTAAAAATGGGACACTGAACTTTTTCTCTTTAAAAGCGTCTATACTACATCAAGGTTATCTGATGAGTACTATAAACACATCCCCCAATAAGATTTTAAAAACTACAGATGTTGAAACTACATGTATGTGGAGAGTCGTGTCATTCACTATTAAGTTTTTGGACATTCTAATTTGTACAAAATTTATACAAAATGAAATGTCCAAAAGAACAAAAACTGACAAAAAAACTGTAGTGTGTCCAAAGCAAAGTCTGGTTTTCATATTAAGTGCATAGAGTATGAACCACATCATCCTGACCTGTGAAAAAAAAAATAGTGCAGTGCTAACTGATCTTTCAGGAGCAGGAAAAAAAAAAGAGAACAAAACTAAAATAGGTATAAAAGAAAGAATGACAGCCATTAAAAAAAAAAAAAAAAAAAAACACGTGTAAACATGGAAATCAATTCAACATATTAAAAAATAAAATCGTATAACGGAAACAAATCAATCATTATTGGAAACACATGAATAGGAAAAAGAATCTACAGTATGGCATTGCATAAAGGCATATTGTCTAATAGGCCAAACAGAGCCCTTAAGGGCTCATTCACACTAGAACACCATACAGGAAAAACGTGTTCTGTGCACGTTTTCTGCACCACATTAGAGAGCACTGCCCTTACGAGACATGCAAAGGTGCCATTAATTGTTGACCTTTGATAAAGTCACGTGGTGCTGACGAAAACACGTCGGAGTGGAGCCAATGACGTCATCACGTCACCAGAAGTGATGTCAACCATTATCGGAGAGGTGAAGCCGATGTTTTATGCACCACTTAAGGAGCTAGTGTCCTACCTTTACATGTATATCTATGTGCACTAGATTTAGTGCACATGCAAAGGTGAGTGAATTTTAATAGTTTTTTTAATAAATTTGATTTACAATTACAATTTGCAGTGCACAATGATGGTTCCATCTTTGTCACTTTGAGCATTTTACATTCCACATTTTGAGGAGTGGATCTTTGAAGAGGGCTGGTCAGTTTGGTCATCAAAAAGAGCTTTTCACAAAAATCTGCAGCGATTACTTAATGTTGGTCCGAACTTAAAGTGCAAAAATGCTCTTAAACCAATATCATATAGGTCCACATATGGACATGCTTAGTCACTATGACTAAGCACCAGTGAGGGTGTAAAACACGTTAGTTACAGCTGTCCCTTATGCTTCTTGTGCTGTATGGACTGTCTTTTAGTGCGTCTTTTAGTGCGGCTATCTGGATTTTCTTTACTACAGGATCATTGCATGGGGAGCCAGCACCCTTTCTACATCCAGGGAAGGTCAGTGGTGAGATTACCATCTGGAGCGGTATACCATCAGGTCCACATATGGAAGTGAGCTGCTAAGAATAACGGTGGAGGACTCACGTGGTGTTTTAATATAAAATAAGTTAGATCGCGGCACAGAGTTGCAAGCACATTTAAAGGAGAACTGCACTTTATGGAATTGGATTGTGTGTGTACTGTATATGGAAGTAGCAAGAGAGAGTTACTGAAAGCAAGCACAGTGGAGTTCATTTCTTGACTGTTTATTTGTCTAATACACGTTATGTATTTTATGTAAGGGGGTGACATCACCACTGCTAAACTATGTTTTTAGTATATTTGTTGATTATTTATATTAAAACTTGGTTATTTGTAAGCACATCAATAATAGATTACTGGGACACCACTACTGAGAGTGTGTCACAACTATTGGTCACCATTTAAAATGTAATTATATTTTTCTATTTTCTTTTAACTACACATTGGTAACGCTGCATTTTTTTTTTTTTGCATCAACTGTTGATTGCACCCCAAAACACATTGTTTAACCACTTCAGCCCTGGAAGGTTTTACCCCCTTAATGACCAGAGCATTTTTTGCGATATGGCACTTCGTCGCTGTAACTGACAATTGCGCTGTCATGCGACACTGTACCCAAACAAAATTTGGTGGTATTTGATCATCTCTGCGGTTTTTATTTTTTGCGCTAAAAGAAAAAAAGAGCGACAATTTTGAAAAAAAAAAACAAAAAACAAATTTTGTTTACTTTCTGCTATAACACAAATCCAAAAAAATGTATTCATCAGTTTAGGCCGATATATATTCTTCTACTAATTTTTGGTAAAAAAAAAAAAAAATCGCGATAGGCGTATACTGGATTGCTTTGCGCCAAAGTTATCTCGTCTACAAACTACGAGATTGGTTTAGGGACTTTTATTATTTTTTATTGTTTTTACTGGTAATGGCGGCGATCTGCGATTGTTAGCGGAACTGCAACATTGCGGTGGACAAATCTGACCCCAAATTACACTTTTTGCGGACCAGTGACATTATTACATTGATCAGTGCTATAAAGATGCACTGATCAATGTAAAAATGACACTGGTAGAGAAAGGGTTAACACTAGGGGGCGATCAAGGGGTTAAGTGTGTTCCCTCAGCGTGTTCTAACTTTAGGGGGGATGGGCTCACTAGAACATGACAGAGATCACTGCTCTCGATCACTGGGAGTAGGAGATCCCTTTCATGTCACTAGGCAGAACAGGAAATGCCTTGTTTATATAGGCAGTTCTCCGTTCTGCCTCTCCTCGGCGTGATCGCGGGCCACCGGCGGACATAGAGTACGCGGGCGTGTGCCCGATATCCTGCTTTTACGAATGGATGTACAGGAACGTCAGTTTGCGCAGAAGTGCCATTCTGCCAACATACAGTGAGGCAAAAAAGTATTTAGTCAGCCACCAAATGTGCAAGCTCTCCCACTTAAAAAGATGAGAGGCCTGTAATTGTCATCATAGGTATACCTCAACTTTGAGAGACAAAATGTGGAAACAAATCCAGACGATCACATTGTCTGATTTTTGAAAAAATGTATTTGCAAATTATGGTGGAAAATAAGTATTTGGTCACCTACAAACAAGCAATATTTCTGGCTCTCACAGACCTGTATCTTCTTCTTTAAGAGGCTCCTCTGTCCTCCACTCATTACCTGTATTAATGGCACCTGTTTGAACTTGTTATCAGTATAAAAGACACCTGTCCACAACCTCAAACAGTCACACTCCAAACTTCACTATGGTGAAGACCAAAGAGCTGTCGAAGGACACCAGAAACAAAATTATAGACCTGCACCAGGCTGGGAAGACTGAATCTGCAATAGGCATGCAGCTTGGTGTGAAGAAATCAACTGTGGGAGCAATAATCAGAAAATGGAAGACATACAAGACCACTGATAATCTCCTTAGATCTGGGGCTCCACGCAAGATCTCACCCTGTGGGGTCAAAATGATCACAAGATCGGTGAGCAAAAATCCCAGAACCACACGGGGGACCTAGTGAATTACCTGCAGAGAGCTGGGACCAACGTAACAAAGGCTACCATCAGTAACACACTAAGTCGCCTGGGACTCAGATCCTGCAGTGCCAGACGTGTCCCCCTGCTTAAGCCAGTACATGTCCGGGCCCGTCTGAGATTTGCTAGTGAGCATTTGGATGATCCAGAAGAGGATTGGGAGAATGTCATATGGTCAGATGAAACCAAAGTAGAACTGTTTGGTAGAAACACAACTCGTCGTGTTTGGAGGAGAGAAAATGCTGAGTTGCAACCAAAGAACACCATACCTACTGTGAAGCATGGGGGTGGCAACATCATGCTTTAGGGCTGTTTCTCTGCAAAGGGAACAGGACTACTGATCCGTGTACATGAAAGAATGAATGGGGCCATGTATCGTGAGATTTTGAGTGCAAACCTCCTCCCATTAGCAAGGGCATTGAAGATGAAACGTGGCTGGGTCTTTCAGCATGACAATGATCCCAAACACACCGCCCGGGCAACGAAGGAGTGGCTTCGTAAGAAGCATTTTGAAGGTCCTGGAGTGGCCTAGCCAGTCTCCAGATCTCAGCCTCATAGAAAACCTTTGGAGGGAGTTGAAAGTCCGTGTTGCCCAGCGACCGCCCCAAAACATCACTGCTCACAACTTTGTGAAGACTTACAGAAAACGTTTGACCTCTGTCATTGCCAACAAAGGATATATAACAAAGTATTGAGATGAACTTTTGATATTGACCAAATACTTATTTTCCACCATAATTTGCAAATGAATTCTTTCAAAAATCAGACAATGTGATTGTCTGGATTTGTTTCCACATTTTGTCTCTCATAGTTGAGGTATACCTATGATGACAATTACAGGCCTCTCATCTTTTTTAAGTGGGAGAACTTGCACAATTGGTGGCTCACTAAATACTTTTTTGCCCCACTGTATATCGGCGTGAGCCAGTCGGCAAGTGGTTAAACGCAGCGCGTTTGCACCCCCAAGCCAAAGTACCATGCTGTTTGGCGCAGAGCAATTTGCAAATGTAGTGCTTGCACTCCTTTTTCAAATGAATGGGCTGTCAAAACCATATCACAAGGTACCGCACAGGTTCCAGTGTGAATTGGTACTAAACATACTAGAAACATGAAAATATTCTTAAAGCCAAAAGCAAATCATTTTCATAAATATATCTAGCAGTAGTTCTACCGGACTTGTTCTTGAGGATACAAAGCCAATTTGCTTGAATTGACAAGATTTGTACAATTCTTATTTTTTTCAATTTAAATTTACCTCTTTCAAGTGCTAGCAGAAATTCTCTGTTTCTCTGAAGCTCTCTCATGAACTCTTCATTCTGTAAAAAGAGTGCAATCCTCTCATCCTGCAAATACTGCTTCAACTTCCTTTCCTGGTCCACAGACCCATGGTTCTCTTTTTTGGAGTCTTCACTCTGTAATGAAGAAAGTCCACTCTGGCAACCCTGGAAATAAAAAAAACATATGGAATATGGATTTTAATGCTGTAGACATGAAACTGTAACAGGACTAGAACTTGAAGTTATGATAAACCTTCAATTTTTAAGCACTTTCAGCAACAGACTTTATCACTAAGGCCCCTTTCACACGATTGGCCCACTCGGATCCGCCTGTCCGTTTTTCAGGCAGATCCAAGCGGGCCACCCATTGACTTCTAGGGGCAGGTGGATGTCAGCGGAGATGTGTCCACTGACACCCGCCTGCCATCCAATCTGACAAGATCCGCTCAAAACAGACAGATGGCGATACGGTCACCATTCGTCCAGGCGATCGGATGAAAACAGACAGGCTGTCCATTTTCATCCGATCTCCCCATAGAGAGGAGCGATCCCCCACTGAGCTAACGGAGTCCGTCAAAACGGATCCGCTCCGTGTGAACCCAGTGTTACGGAGTATGCAGCTTCGTTATCTTTTAAAGTAATACTAAAGCGAAAAATGTTTTTTACCTTGATGCATTCCTTTTAAGCGTTTTATCTTTCTCTGCCTCCTCCTTCCCTGTGTGAAGGGATTCGAGAAGGTTGAATGGATCCAGCCCTGTGCATGGCTGCATTTCTTCCCCCCTTTCTTCCTCTTCACACAGCCATTGGTTCCTGCCGCTGTCAATTAAATGCAGTGAGGAGGAAGTTGGGCGGGGTCAAGTCCCGCTGTATACAAGTCTATGGAGCGTGGCTCCATAGACACACAGCTCGGGAGCACGTGCAGACTGTGTGCCTCCATAGCAAGCGGCTTGCTATGGGGAAACACGAAAAAAGAGAAGGAGCCAGGATCACTGCCAGGGCACCAAGAGAAGTGGATGATCAGGACCGCTCTGTGCAATACCACTGCACAGAGCAGGCGAGTATAACAAGGTTGTTATTTTTAATTTAAGAAAATAATACACATGTGAATAGTTGAATGTCTTTAACACCTGGAAGTTGATCCCCTTGAAGGATTGGCTTGTTTTTTGTCCTGTGTGGTGTCGTCCTAGATGTTGCGTTTGTCTTGTTTGTTAATGTACATAATTACCTAAAACATTTGTGCATATTCAAATGTCTATACATTGTAATTATACAAATTTTTAATTTCATATCAGCACCTACCCAGTATGTCCTGAGGAAGCTGATGAATTGTGAAATGCTTTAACAAGCAAGCATGGAGAAGGTTATGGAGGTATGGATCCTTTCACTAAGTAGATGAAAAAAAGGTGCAGAATAGATGCAAATAAGCAGGATATATATATATATATATATATATATATATATATATATATATATATATATATATATATATATATCCTGCTTATTTGCATCTATTCTGCACCTTTTTTTCATCTACTTAGTGAAAGGATCCATACCTCCATGTCTGCTTTTTATTGGGTAATTGTATCTTGTCAAGTAATAGAGTGTTGTTGTCTGTTATAAGTTGTTTCAATAATTTTTGTATAATAAAGTAATAAAATCCATTTTTTATAAATACCGCCTCATGATATGCCCACAAAGTCCGCCTTTTTTTTTTTAGAGAGTTTTTACTCTTCAATCTTTCTATATATCCATTGGATGTTGGCATAGTGGGGGCCCTCCCTTTCTAAAAAAAAAAAAAAAAAAAACAATTTTATTTTAATAACACTTTAATCCTTGCCTATGTTCCAGTTCAGGCTGGGGCCATGATCGCTGTGCCACGTTTTCTGTTTCAAGGGGGCTCCTACTGTGTCACCCTGGTGTGCAGGGACTAGAGAGGAGTCTCCCTACACTGTGTGCAGACACACAGCCCCATAGTGTAGAATGGCAAAGCATTCCCTTCCATAAGCTAACAGGCTGACTCCAGACTGCACTGTCCACTTACCATTTTGTGAAGACTGAAAGTTGCACTGAGAGAGCAGGAGCCAGCCACATTTAAAGTTGAAAATGCTTGGATAGGAATATTAACAAATAGCTTACTAGAGAATGTTCATTCTGTTTTGCTCTATCAGTTAGGCTAAAAAAAAATGCTGAGTGTTTACTACTATTTTAAGGAGCAATTGTTCAATTACCTGCTTATACAATAATAGTTACCATCCACGAATGTTCATTTAGAGCCCATTCACACCAGATGCAGTGGGATATATTTTTTGACTACATTCCAACTGCATAGACAATCCAAAATCCAGGTTATCCAGTGGGCATAGTTTACACCATTACAATGCAGTAACAGTGCAGCACGCTGCACTTTTTTCCGCACCGCAAAAGCATGTAAACAAATGCACAGCAATGCATCGAAGTGCACATAAAAGCCCAAAGGAAGAAAGAAGAAGGAAGTGACCTCATGGGACAAATGTAGATAGAAAACATGCATCAATGCATGTAAAGGTGCATAAAAAGCATGCAAATGTGCATGAAGAAAACGAACAGTAGCTGTGCAGTTTCTGGTGTGAATGGGCCATAACATTTGTCTGCAGTCACAGCTATGTTAAAGTGAGCCTTAAAGTTTTGGCTCTGAGGAAGAAGGTGTTGCCTTTGGAAATGTGTCAGCCAGTAAAGACCCCGGTGAGATCCCCCTGTACGCTGGAGTGTGATGTACCTGGGACTACAGGGCTACAGATGAGTAGCTTGATGAGCGATTTTAAATTATACTCACAAGCTTATGAATTATGACGATTATTTCTTATTAAATATCGTGGGATAATGCACTAGTTCGGTGTTTCCTCTTTTGTTTGTTTTTTAAAGTAAAAAAATGCATAATGCAGCATTGCCGAAGTGAAGACAGCGGCACGGACTTCTCTCAAATCGAAACAATTCCTTGTCTGCCCTCTGGCACTAAGAAACCCCTCTACCACTCAGCTATCAAACTCCAGAGATTTTACTGTCCATTCCTCAGGAATCAAATCACAAGGTAGAAAAGGTTACCTCCCAGGGTGCAAATAGGAGCCTAGCCTATCATTGCTACCACTGTAAGCCCTGGTTCACACTGGTGTGACATCAGGTGCAACATGTGACCACCAACTCGACCTGAAGTCACAGCTGATGTATTTCAATGGCACCGTCTTATTTGGTGCAACACAAGTCTAATGCAGTGCAATACATGCATTATAACCACAAGTCTAAGGACAACTAGGCGATTGGGGGGGTCCAGAGGTAGAGATAGTCAGTGCGGAACATATTCCAGAGGGTAGTATTGGGGGCATTAGTGGTAGGTTGACCAAAGCACATAAACCCAAGGTAAGTATAGTAGGATAATATGCGACCGGTCTAAACTATGTGGCATGTTCACCAATGCCAGGAGCCTTGCGGACAAGATGGGTGAACTAGAGATACTGTTGTACGAGGAGGATTTGGATTTTGAGGGAATTTCAGAGACCTGGTTCAACAGCTCTCATGATTGGCTGGCATACATTCAAGGGTATACCCTTTATTGCAAGGATAGAGAGGGTAAAAAAGGGGGAGGGGTATGCCTATATATCAAGAATAATATACAAGTGAATGTGAGAGATGACATCACTAAAGGAGCTAGGGAGGAGGTGGAATCCTTATGGGTGGAGCTCCAAAGGGATGAAACTAAGGGGAACATAATACTGGGAGTATGCTATAGGTCCCCTAACCTGAGGGAGGAAGGGGAGACAGATCTCAATTTGGATTAGCAGCAAGGATGGGAAGTGTTGTCATAATGGGGGATTTTAACTATCCAGACATAGACTGGGTGGAGGGAACCGCGCATTCATCTAAGGCTCGCCAGTTCCTAAATATCTTGCAGGACAATTTCATGGGTCAGATGGTAGACGCACCAACTAGAAATAAAGCGTTACTGGATCTACTGATTACCAACAATACAGACCTGATCACGGATGTGGGAATACGGGGCAATGTCGATAACAGGTCACAGGTCAATTGGCTTCAGTATAAATCACACAAATAGGAAACATAAGGGAAATACAAAAGACACTGAATTTCAAAAGAGCCAACTTCCCTAAACTACGAGCCTTGCTAGAAGGCATAAATTGGGATAAAATCTTAGGAACAAAGAACACGGAGGAGAGATGGGTTTGCTTTAAGAGCATATTAAATAAGGGCATTAGCCAATGCATCCCACTGGGTAATAAATTTAAAAGAGCGATCAAAAGTCCTGGATGGCTTAACTTCAATGTAAAAATGCATATAAAAGAAAAGGAGGTCTTCAAAAAATACAAGGTTGAGGGATCATTATCAGCATTCAGACTTTATAAAGAAGGCAACAAGAAATGCAAGGGTGCAATAAGGACGGCTAAGATAGAACATGAAAGACACACAGAGGAGGAGAGCAAAAAAAATCCCAAGAAATTCTTTAAGTATGTAAACAGTCTTCACAAAGGAATCGGGGGGCTTCAGTAACCAAAACTGCAGTGTTTATCCTCATGACACATCACAGGAAGCACCTCCATGGTTAACAGAGGACAGAATTAAAATTAGACTTGGGAAACTTAACATTAATAAATCACCGGGACCAGATGGCTTGCACCCGAGGGTACTTAGGGAACTCAGTCAAGTAAATGCCAGACCACTGTTCCTAATTTTTACTGACAGTCTACTGACTGGAATGGTACCAGCTGATTGGAGAAAAGCCAATGTAGCACCAATATTTAAAAAGGGCCCAAAATACATCCCTGGGAATTACAGACCAGTTAGCCTAACATTAATAGTATGTAAACTCTTAGAGGGGATGATAAGGGACTATATACAAGATTTTAGTAATGAGAACGGTATCATTAGCAGTAATCAGCATGGATTCGTGAAAAATCATTCCTGCCAAACCAATCTATTAACCTTCTATGAGGAGGTGAGTTGCCATCTAGATAAAGGAAGGCCGTAGACGTGGTGTATCTGGATTTTGCAAAAGCATTTGACACAGTACCCCCTAAATGTTTACTGTACAAAATAAGGTCCATTGGTCCATTGGCATGGACCGTAGGGTAAGTACATGGATTGAAAACTGGCTACAAGGGTGAGTTCAGATCGTGGTGATAAATGGGGAGTACTTGGAATGGTCAGGGGTAGGTAGTGGGGTCCCCCAGGGTTCTGTGCTGGGACCAATTCTATTTAATTTGTTCATAAATGACCTGGAGGATGGGGTAAACAGTTCAATATCTGCATTTGCGAACGATACTTAGCTAAGCAGGGCAATAACTTCTCTGCAGGATGTGGAAACCTTGCAAAAAGATCTGAACAAATTAATGGGGTGGGCAAATAAATGGCAAATGTGGTTCAATGTAGAAAAATGTAAAATAATGCATTTGGGTGGCAAAAATATGAATGCAATCTATACACTGGGGGGAGAACCTCTGGGGGAATCTAGGATGGAAAGGGACCTGGGGGATCCTAGTAGATGATAGGCTCAGCAATGGCATGCAATGCCAAGCTGCTGCTGCTAACAAAGCAAACAGAATATTGGCATGCATTAAAAAGGGGATCAACTCCAGAAATAAAACGATAATTCTCCCGCTCCACAAGACTCTGGTCCGGCCGCACCTAGAGTATGCTGTCCAGTTCTGGGCACCAGTCCTCAGGAAGGATGTACTGGAAATGGAGCGAGTACAAGAAGGGCAACAAAGCTAATAAAGGGTCTGGAGGATATTAGTTATGAGGAAAGGTCGAGCACTGAACTTATTCTCTCTGGAGAAGAGATGCTTGAGAGGGGATAGGATTTCAATATACAAATACCATACTGGTGACCCCACAATAGGGATAAAAGAAGGGCGTTTAACAAGACTCGTGGCCACTCATTAAAATAGAAGAAAAGAGGTTTAACCTTAAACTACGTAGAGTGTTCTTTACTGTAAGAGCGGCAAGGATGTGGAATTCCCTTCCACAGGCTGTGGTCTCAGCGGGAAGCATCAATAGTTTCAAGAAACTATTAGATAAACACCTGAACGACCGCAACATACAGGGATATACAATGTAATACTGACATATAATCACACACGGGTTAGACTTGATGGACGTGTGTCTTTTTTCAACCTCACCTAATATGTAACGTTCATTGAGTAGACATTCTAACGTCATCAAAGGAAAATTATTTGTGATAAAACTATTTTGTTATTGGTCATTAAAAGAATAGCAAATCTACAGCTTGGACATCATTCTGCAGGGCAGGACTGTAGTCCCCTAATTTCATAGGGACAAATTAAACATGTTGCGGCATGCAGTATATTAAATTGGAATGCTAGATTTAGTTGCCATTCTCAGTTTCAAAGTGCAGGGCTATAATCAAACACATGTCAAAGGAAGTAATTTAAAAATACACTTTAAACTGCCTGGTTCATGAAATTGGCTATTTATAGTTTCAAATATAACATGATAGTTTCAGCCTTTGGCTACATGACAGGAACAAGGCACAAGGAAGGCTAGGACATCAAAAAGTTGCTGGCATGCCAATTCCGGGAATTGTAGTTTTGTGTGGAATACTATACTCATTACTAATGCAAGTGTTTTTAACAAAAGAGTTATGTAGATTTACACTATTGGGAGCAGTCTTTTGTTTTTTTGTATTATGCTGTGACACGGACGGGGATGGAGAGGAAAACCGTGCTGTGGAGTGTTGTTTATACCTATGGTTACAATAAGTGCAGTTTGACTTCTCGTGAGAGAGTCACATCTCCTTTGGTCACATCTCTTTTGAACGCTTGTCAACAGTAGGCGCATTTAGTGAGTGAGCATTTATTAATTTCAATGGCCAGAGTAAATTATTATTCTAACCAATAAGATGAATGGCCAAGCACTTGATGCACCCAGAAACGTTACACATATTTACAAGTGTCAACCGTTTTTCTGCCAAAACCATGCTGCCAGGAGGAAAGGCGTCTAGGAGAGTTGGCCAAATGTTCAGTGTGCACTGGGCCTTAGACAGCTGCATTTTAGAAAACAGACTGATACATACACCTCTGTTACCTTAATATAGGTTAGTGAGTAAATACAAGATATGTGGTTTAGAGCTACCTTGAATCGTGTTTTTTTCATTTATCATATGTGGCAAAACATAATTCAGCATTCTCACCTGAACACTGTCCATTTGCTGGGGTAAAATGCGCAGAAAATCATCAGGCAAGTTCCCTAAGAGTGGGGGGTTCCAGTTCCTACACAGTTTTGGTACCTGAGAGCTACTGGTTGAAGTCACATCAATCCTATTAATGGAAAAAATACACAATAAGAATTGACGCACTCTAATATTAGAAACACAATTCTGACTAAATGCACTTTGCCTTATTAAATAAACCTATACATTTCACTTACAGGTAATGGTTAGACTGGTTGATCTGAACAGTACATTCAATTTAATGGAAACTGCAATCCAAATTACAAATCTTTTAAGTAATGGTTTGGTCTGGTGTGCTACAGCTCAGCCTGGGTACAACAGACAATTTTCAATATATGCCTTTCAAATCTTAACTAAAAGCTGAACTCCAGGCAAACTAAATACACGGATAAAATACATATACGAGAGCCGTTTCATCTGCCAAATAATTTTTATTTTTGTCTATCCAATCATGATATTTACACAGCTCTGCTACACAGAGAAGACCTGATCCTTTCCCAGCCTGTGACCAAACAGTGAAAGGAGAAGCAGCAGACTGATGGGCTCATCTGCTTGTCATTCAGCACTCCATTTCATTAGCATGTGATACAGCACAACTGACTGCCTACTTGTGCTGCTGCTTCCTCTGGGCTTTTCTGCATAGGGGATTGAAAAATGCCGATACCAAGTCAAAAGTGGGGGAAGTCAAAATTCAGATCATTGCAGTTTTTTTTTTTTTTTTAATGATATACTGCATTATTTAATATAGAGCAGTATTAATTTGTGTCATTTATATCTGCCTGGGTTTCAGATTTAATCTCTTCCTTTCTTGGAGAAAATGCTGATCCAAGTTCCCTCAAGGACTGGTCAAACACTTAATAATAAATTGTTTTACCTATATTCCGGAAGATTGGTGGACATTGTTAATATCCATAATGGTGAGATAGATGTAGTCATAAAATTAACATATTTGCTGTCATAATTATTAAAAAATAAAAAAAAATAAAAAAAAAATACCAACATAGCACTCAGTGTTGTACCTTAAATACAAAAGAGGTGCACATTACAAAGTCCAAAAAAAGAAGTACATATGTTGACACAGGAGGTAATAAGGCCCTGTGCAAACAATGTTACACTGTAAAGCCTTGTACACACTGCTTGTTTTTTTTCGTTCAACCGAGCGAGTGAAATGGAAAAAAACTGACAGCTCAGGTCGGAGCCACTGTACTAACAATCTGATGTTAGTACAGCAATCTCCCCTGCTGTTTTATTGTGTTCTGACAGGGGGATCCCCCCCCTGCCAGAACACTCCGGTCAGCCATTGGCTTACACAGGCCATACATGTAACAGTTTTCAGTAAATTTCAACCACTTTCCCATCCACCAGGAATCACACATACGATCGCAAGGAAATCGCCTGCAACTAAGCAATCTTCTTAGGTTCCATTCAATATTGGAACTGGGGGTAACTGTCAAAACACAGAAATTAATTTACAGAGCAGCACAGTTTGTTGAAAGATCAAATCGAAGATAGATTTTTCAGCTGAAATCAGGGGGCAATGCAATCCCATTTTTCAGTCAAATTTTACAAATAATATTGAAAGTTTGCCATCTCTATGAAGTTGCCATGCAATTTGTCAACTGTAGAGATGGGAGAACACTAGACAAGATACGATAGAAGTGGCTGTAGATGATGGCATGGTTTGATTGGTCATGGATGTTTAGGAGCAGAATGGAAGATGGTTTGCAATTTTGAAAAGGAGGGTCTAGAGCAGTGTTTCTCAGCTCCAGTCCTCAAGGCGCCCCAACAGGTCATGTTTTCAGGCTCTCCATTATTTTGCACAGGTGATTTGATCAGTTTCACTGCCTTAGTAATTACCACAGCTGTTTCATCTAAGGGAAATCCTGAAAACATGACCTGTGTGGGCGCCTTGAGGACTGGAGTTTAGATACACTGGTCTAGAGCAGTGATGGCGAACCTTGGCATTCCAGAAGTTTTGGAACTACATTTCCCATGATGCTCAACTACATTGCACAGTGCACGATCATGGGAAATGTAGTTCCAAAACATCTGGGGTGCCAAGGTTCACCATCACTAGTCTAGAGTAACTGTTCAAAAAAACTTTAACATGAGAGCTAAAATGGGAGTTACCAAAGAAAAAAATGAATAATAATAAATTGTCAGACTGACTGGAGGCCAGAGAGAGACCGGTAGAAAAGGGCAGATCAGAAGTGGTCGTAAGGGTAGATGACTCATTCATGAAGGACTGTAAAGATGAGAGCTAGGTACATGGAAAACAGGATACAAAGATGTTGCAGTAATCTTGGCAAGATATTATAAAGACATAGATATTTGTGGAGGTCTCCTCCATTAACAGGGGGAGTATTTTGTAATTGCAAGCAGCAAGATTTACAGAAAATCTTGGTGTAAATAAAAGAGATCAATGAGACAATGGGTAATATCAAGGCAGGAAGGTGAAGACATGAATGACAGTTCAATTTACAGTTAAACAGATGTCAAGAGTTATGTTCAAATTATTTTAAGTAGCATTCAAGGCTCCCATAAGCGAATGGTTCAAAAGGCAATGCCAGATGACTGCTAGGACAAGATCTTGGTATAATCATTATAGTATGTTGGGGGCTGGGGGGTGGTTGCAAAAGATGAACAAATCAAGTTTGGCAAAGATGTCATTGTAGAAAGAGAAGAGTACTGTGATGGAGAGCAAACTTTGGGGAACTCCAATGGGGACTGAACTTTGGGGACCTCCAACAGACAAAAAAAATAGACAGAACAGAAATGGGGGAAAAATGTAGAGGGCTAATTAAGTATGAAAATAATACTCCTGGGGAAGATGCTTTTCCTGCTGAGTTCTACAAGACTCACACTGAAAACTAAGCCATCCGGCTACTGGAGGTTCTCTCTGCATCGCAGAAAGCATCTTCCTTACCGCCTTCCATGTCCAGAGCCATTATAAATTGTGGTGCCTAAACCTGGTAAGGACCCAGAACTTTGCTCCTCATACCGTCCCCATCTCACTTCAAAATGCTGACGCTAAAATCCTTACTAAAGTACTAGCAAACCGCCTTAATAAGGTCATTTTGTCATTGATCTATAGAGACCAGACTAAGTCCATGCCAGGAAAGGGTACAGATATTAACCTGCGTAGGTTGTATACGGTTATTGCAGGAGTTGAGACTGGGGGGGCTCTGGGGTGGTGGCTTGCCTGGATGCTGAAAAAGCCTTTGACTCAGTGGACTGGAAATATTTATGGCTGGTATTACAAAAATTTGGCTTTGGACCAAACTTTATACTATGGTTGTGATTGCTGTACTCAGCCCAGAGAGCCCGGGTTCCCACGAACGGTATCCTCTCGAGATCATCCCCCCTTCACTGAGGCACTAGGCAGAGTTGTCCCCTCTCCCTGGCCCTGTTCACCCTAGCACTGGAACACATGGCAGTGCTCTTACGAACCTGATCTGAGGTTCGAGGTCTCTCTTTCCTACCCTTAATATAAAAGGTGTCCTTATTTGCAGATGACACCCTCTTATACCTGCAAAAATGCCCAACAATCTCTATCAGCGGCCCTGGGACTTAATAATAGATTCGGCTCTTTTTCAGGAATTAGGGTAAATTGGGATAAGTCAATGCTGTTCCCTCTGTCCTCAGTGGGACCCCCAGTGTGCCTTCCAGGTCCAGGTCCTCTTAAAAGTGTATCTAGCTTTAAGTAACTTGGAATACATGTACAGAACACCCTAAAGCGGTACTTTGATGACAACCTTTACCCTGTTCTCCAACAGTTTACCCAAAGATGTTCTGCTTGACAGTCACTGCCACTGACCCCAGTGGGGAGGGTAAACAATCAAAATGACATATCTTCTGGGATACTCCTGTGCCTATCCCGAATGCTTTCTTCACTAAACTTGACCAATTTATTACTTAATTTATCTGAGCTCACTCTGTACCTTGTGCAGCTAGGGCCAAGTTGCAACTCCCTCTATCAGCTGCCCTGTTTTAAAAAATATTATTGGGTGGCGGTAATGGTTACAGTTAGGTGGTGGTTTGCTCAGGATCGCAACAACCCTGTGGTGAACCTGGAAGCAGCGATCCTTGGATCCTACTCTGAACCCAGTAATGTGGTGTACAGAAGCCCGAAAAATAGTCCCCAGGTTACAATTCCCATAAAGACTATGGTAGTCGTTTGGAGGCAGGTTACGATGTACCTTAGTGATCCTGGTACCATCTCCCCCCATACTCCGCTGTGGGACAAACCTTGCTTAGCTCACTTCTGCTCCATCCCGTATCCGCAGATCTGGGCTAGATACAAAGTCAGGACTTTGCGCCACATTATGTCTGATGGACATCTCCTTTCCTTTGTGGAGATTAAATGTCAATTTCTGTTTACCCCCTGGATGTTCTTCAGGTACTTACAACTCAGGCATGCTGTCTGGGCGCAATTCCCTGATCTTGTAGTACTGGCCACTCACTTTGTAGAGAGCCTTCTTACAGCCAGGAATATGGACAGAACTTTATCATCCATTTATCTCCGACTAACCTGTAAGGCCACCTCCCAGAATTTTCAGGCATGGCAGTGTGATATACCAACCCTGACTGAGGAGGATTGGAATGAAGGTCTCCAGCATTACATCCAGCTTATGATTTCGGCTAGAGACAGATTTGCCCAGCTGAAATTCTTACATGGTGTATGTTACACACCCCAAAGACTATCTGTTAAATAGTATCTCACAAAAGTGAGTACACCCCTTACATTTTTGTAAATATTTTATTATATCTTTTCATGTGACAACACTGAAGAAATGATAATTTGCTACAACGTAAACTAGCAAGTATACAGCTTGTAAAACCATGTATATTTGCTGTCCCCTCAAAATAACAACACACAGCCATTAATGTCTAAACCGCTGGCAACAAAAGTGAGTACACCCCTAAGTGAAAATGTCCAAATTGGGCTCAAAGTGTGAATATTATGTGTGGCCACCATTATTTTCCAACACTGCCTTAATCCTCTTGGGCATGGAGTTCACCAGAGCTTCACAGGTTGCCACTGGAGGCCTCTTCCACTCCTCCATGATGTCATCACAGAGCTGGATGTTAGAGACCTTGCGCTCCTCCACCTTCTGTTTGAGGATGCCCCACAGATGCTCAATAGGGTTTAAGTCTGAAGACACGCTTGGCCAGTCCACCTTTACCCTCAGCTTCTTTAGCAAGGCAGTGGTCGTCTTGGAGGTGTGTTTGGGGTCGTTATGTTGGAATACTGCCCTCCGGCCCAGTCTCCGAAGTGAGTGGATCATGCTCTGCTTCAGTATGTCACAGTACATGTTGGCATTCAGGGTTCCCTCAATGAACTGTAGCTCCCCAGTGCCGGCAGAACTTATGCAGCCCAAGACCATGACACTCCCACCACCATGCATGGTTGTAGGCAAGACACACTTGTCTTTGGTTGCCTCTCCTGGTTGACGCCACACACGCTTGACACCATCTGAACCAAATAACTTTATCTTGGTCTCATCAGACCACAGGACATGGTTCCAGTAATCCATGTCCTTAGTCTGCTTGTCTTCAGCAAACTGTTTGCGGGCTTTCTCGTGCATCATCTTTAGACGAGGCTTCCTTCTGGGATGACAGCCATGCAGACCAATTTAATGCAGCGTGTGGTCTATGATCTGAGCACTGACAGGCTGACCCCCCCACCCCTTCAACCTCTGCAGCCATGCTGGCAGCACTCATACGTCTATTTCCCAAAGACAACCTCTGGATATGACGCTGAGCTCGTGCACTCAACTTCTTTGGTCGACCATGGTGAGGCCTGTTCTATGTGGAACCTGTCCTGTTTAACCACTGTATGGTCCTGGCCACCGTGCTGCAGCTCAGTTTCCGGGTCTTGGAAATCTTCTTATAGCCTAGGCCATCTTTATGTGGAGCAACAATTCTTTTTTTCAGATCCTCAGAGAGTTCTTTGCCATGAGCTGCCATGTTGAACTCACAGTGACCAGTATGAGAACGATCACACCAAATTTAACACACCTGCTCCCCATTCACACCTGAGACCTTGTAACACCAACGAGTCACATGACACCGGGGAGGGAAAATGGCTAATTGGGCCCAATTTGGACATTTTCACTTAGGGGTGTACTCTCTTTTGTTGCCAGTGGTTTAGACATTAATGGCTGTGTGTTGAGTTATTTTGAGGGGACAGCAAATTTACACTGTTATACAAGCTGTACACTCACTACTTTACATTGTAGCAAAGTGTAATTTCTTCAGTGTTGTCAGATGAAAAGATAGAATAACATATTTACAAATATGTGAGGGGTGTACTCACTTTTGTGAGATACTGTATATCCCAATGTTGAAGATGTTCATCCCAAATGCAGGCAGTCGGTGGGAAATTTTATCCATATGGTATGGGCATGTCCCCTCATACAGAACTATTTGGCAGGCGGTGGTTGCGGACATTAATACAATTGGTGGAGTTCTACTGAATGCTGATCCATTAATTCTACTCTTGGGGATCACTGACAACTTACCCAACAAGCATACAAAAATGTTTATATTTTATGCGGCATACTATGCTAGGAAAGTTATTTTGACCAAATGGAAGCTGCCAGACTCTCCTTTAGTTTCAATGTGGAGATCCATGATAAATACAGTACTGCCTCTGCGCAAGTTGACTTATATGGGGTGTAACTGCCCAAAGAAATTCGACAAAGTATGGTCGTCATGGATACAGGCTAGATACCTCAAAGTGTAAGATAGTTGGCAGGAATTGCTTATTTGCTATGATTATACTACATAAGGTTCCTTGTTCTGGTCGACTTCATTCCCATTTTCTTCTGCCACCCTCTCCTTGTCCCCTCCCTCTCTCCTCCCTTGCTCCCCCCCCACCCAACTTCTTATTTCTGTAGATTCAGATATGGTAGAAGAGATGTGGTGATAATCTCTTTCCCTGCCTACCTGAGAAAGACCCTCACTCTTCTTTTGGTTCTTTTTCGTACCTGTGTATATATTCAAGACTGTATACCAATATGTTCTCATGATCTATGCTACTGTGTTAATTCACAAGTGGAATATGCTGTAATCTTTCAATAAAAACATTCCTTCGGTTAAAAAAATAAGTATGAAAATAATCAGAAACAGGCAATGTCCTCAATGCCAAGAAAGCGCAGAGTTTGCAGAACCCATGGGAAGTTACAATGACAACTGAAAAGAAGATCAGGGAATAGAATGAGAAAAATGTCACTCTGAGGAAGTCAATTCTCTGGTAGTTGTCACTTTCATGAGCACATCTTCAGCTGAACGCAAAAGCAAAACCCAGACTGATTGTCGTCATGAGAAGACTGAGATGTAAGGAACAGGGTTAAAGACTATTGCAAAGAAAGGTGTTTAAGCAGTTACATTATAGGAAGAGGCCGATGGGTGCTTGCTAAAAAAATTAACAAAAGGCCAGAAAGGGTTTCTTCAGTAAAAGAAGAAGTATGACTGCAAGGTCGGGGCAAGAGAGAGAGCACAAACCTTGCTACTCTAAAGAATACTCATGTCACTTGCTGAAAAACACTGTAGATTGGGACAGCTTCTGTTCAGCAAGTTCTCAAATCTTCATAGACTGAATGTAGAAAGCAATTCGACATTTTAAAAAACACAAAAGTCAAAACCTACCTACTATTTATATCAAGGCTGATAAAACCTTGTAAGCAAATTTTAGCATTTCTATCTCAGAACTCAGTCAGAACTAGTTCTGGTCAGCTTAGTAGATTTTTTTTTTTTTTTTTTTTAAACAGAGTTGAAAATATTCTCAAATGCACAAAATAAAACTGGATATTTACATTTATAAGTAATAACACAGGAGATTGTGGATCCAGGGAATATCCTATTGCCTTCCTGGGATCTGGATTTTTTATGTTTTTGCTGCACCATGCCTTATAGGTTTGTTTTTTTCCTTATGGTGGAGCAGCTATGGATATATGGAGGTTTTTAAACCACAATATTAACCTATGTAAGTTAAATTGTACTTGTTCAGTTTTGAAAAAGGGCTGCAGTCAATAGGTGAAAATCAGAGAATTGACAATTATTTAAAAGGAAACATTAAACTACACTAAAGATAGAAGGTGCAGTCAGGTTATTTTAGTCCGAGTTTTATATAATGCACTGTAATTAAATCTGCAAAGCATAGCATGATTTCATGTTGTGGAAGCTGTTTAAAGGATGACAGCCTTTACCTACAGTTTTCACTATGAAAACAAAAAAAAAAACAAAAACAAAAACAAAAAAACAAAGAGAATGGCTTTGCCCTTTTTATCTGGTTATAAAAGTTTTTGGAGTATTTTGGAGGGTGATATTCATTCCCACCTCCCGAAAAATTTGCCTAGGTACACAGTTTCACTTATTGTCCATATTATCATTGTGACAGGGATAAGTCTGGAATCACCATATGTTGTCAGGTGCTTCTTACAGCTACCGCTTTTGTAACCTATCCCGACAGTGCTTCTATGGCATGGGCAAGCAGTGTAAATGTACACTGGACTAGAGTAGACATTGAATGTGAAATGTTCAAAATAGTCTAAATCTCAGTCTTCCCCGGCTTTCTTTCCTTTCTTTTCTTCCTTTCACAGCATTTGATACTTAGGTACAAGTTAGTTTTAAAGTGAACCTGTGTTTTGCCTTCACAGGACGAAGTAACAGTTGTACTAAATTACAACCAGGATCAATTTGGAGCTTACACAAGTTTTTTTCTCTGTGTAATAGTCAGCGATGAAAAGGGGAGGTGGGGGCACATTTAAGTGAATCTGGATTTACACTGCATGTTTAATGCACCAATTTACTTTACAAGCCATGTACCTGTAAAGGTACAACACTTGGCTACTCTGTTACCGGTGTTGCAGAATGGTGCTCCTTTGCTAGGAAATTATCCCTCGAAGTCTGCTGGGAAACTGACACTTGGGAACGTATCTCTCCTGTGCCCCTCAAAATTCTCAATGGTTCCTCCTGCTGACATTTCAGGAGACAGTAATAATATGGAGGTCAGCAGGAGGATCACTGAATAAAGAGGAGGACACCAGAGATCTACTCTTCCACTCTATCAAGAGAGTGTCGGTTTCCCAGCAGACTTCAGGGAACAATTTCTAAGCAACTAGACCGTGTTAGATGCAGTATAGGTAGGTATTCTGTTTCTTCTTTAAGGTGGTTTATGGAGACTGTTTACTTATGTGACAAGCGGCCTGATGCAAAACGGCTAAGTTTAGAGGTAAGAAAAAAGCTCTATACTACCTGTTTGCATTTCAAGACTTCATGTTCATGTACTTTTAAGGCAATACATTGGCAACTTATGGTTCTCTTGTTACTTTAGCACAAGAGCAAAACTATTAAAGACTGTGCAGTGATTTCAGTGGATTGGAATGCAGATTATGCTACAAAATAAATAGTATTTCCTAAACACTCCAGCAGGTGGCAGCATTTGTGCACAGACGGAAAAATCCATGGCAAATAATGTTATTAACATCTAAAATGTGCTCTACCACTACTTTTAGATGTCACATGTTAAACATCAGTATGTGGACTTCAAATACATCAAATACAATATAAATTTAACCTCTTAACAACTCAATTTGAATTCCTCATAAAAATAAATAAATAAAGTGCAAACGTTACCCAGGTGAAAGGTCTATGCACAAAAAAATGCTATCAAAATGACACATTTTTACTCTAGATTGCTACTTTTTAGCAATTATGTCCTCATTAAGCTCAAGTTTAGAGTTAAGGTCTCATGTACACTGCAGCTGCCAAACAGACGTTTAGGAGCAGTTGGGCATTTTTTTTCAACTGCCCCTGAACTCTCCATTATGTTATCTTATCAGTACATGTACACAGGGTCGTTTACAGTCATTTCCAGGCAGTTGAGTTTAGAGGCTTTTTTTGGAACGCAAAAAAATGGGTTCAGAAGCTGAGTTTAGAGGCATTTAAAGTATCAAACGCTTCTAAGCGCAGTAACTCCCTTTTAGCCACGTTTCGTTTACAAGCATTTTTCATTTTTGGCCATTTAAAAAATATATATATATATATATATATATATTTTTTTATTTTTAAACACTTCTAAATGAAAATGCGGCAAAACCCAGCAAAACGCTGCTAAAAGTTGTGCTTTAACCACCTTTCGCCTGGCCACTGAAAATATTTGGCCAGGCATAACAAGTGTTGCTCTGGGGAGGATGTACCCGTGCGTCCTTCCACTTTTAGCACTCATACTCAGCCTCGCAGCAGCACAAACTGTGATGGCTGTGTACTGTGAACACAGTGCATCACTGATCAGGTACAGGGCCACCTGTACCATGTGATCAGTGTGCCCAATCACTGAAGATTACAAATGTAAGCAAAAGGCACATGTTATTGGGCCAGCTCGCCTTCTCGCACAGAGAGAAAGAGCGGATCTGTGCCAGTCTAAGAAAATCTATGTGTTTACAGTGATTATAGTGTTTTACAGGCAGATCACACCCAGTGTATCCATCTATAGAGCCTGAATGCATGCCACACCAGTGCAAACACACACCAGTGCATCATCAACATCTGTCACAGAGGAGTTGATTTATTAAAAGTGGAGTGAAAAATCTGGGGCAGTTGTGCATGATTGGCAATCTGCTTCTAACTTCAGCTTGTTCAATTGAGCTTTGGTAAAGAAAAAAAAAATGGAAGCAGATTGGTTTCTATGCAGAGCTGCATCAGATTTTGCACTCTTCAGTTTTGGTAAATCAACCCCACTGTCCCCGGTGCACCATCAACATCTGTCAGTGTCCCCAGTGAACCATCAACATCTGTCCCCAGTGCAATGATCATGAGGTTTCTACACTTAAGTGATAATTCCCTGTGCACTCCTTGAAATCATCCTACTTATGACAAGCTGTACAACATTCAGCCACTCAATTTATTTTCCAAGAAATTTTCTGAGATGTATATTCCCAACAAAAACTTTGTGTTACTGAGACCTTCATTATATTTACCGGCAGGCTGTGCATCAAACAATACATCTCTAGTAAATCGGACCAGATACAGGGTGAAGTTGTACCAACTTTGTAAGAGGGCCACAGGGTACACATATAACTTCATAAACCTAGAAGGAAAAGATAGCCAGCTGGAGCCCCCTGAACCCCCAAACTATATGGGGAGCAGTGGAAAAATTGTGTGGACCTTGTATCACCTCTATTCCATCAAGGGTACCACCTCTACATGGACAAATGTTTACACCTGCCTGCCTCTTTTCCGCCACCTTTATCTTCAGCAAACTTTAGCCTGTGGTACAGGGCAGCCAAATCGCAAGGGCTTCGAACAGGGGGGAGTCAGTTTGTGGAAGACATTTTGGTCCTTAAATTAAAGAGGTAAAACAGGTGTGTACGTTCTTTCCTCCATCCACAAAGACATTTCAGTGGAAATCCAGGGAAGGCATGGTCCAGTCCAAAACCTGAGTGAATACCACAACTACAACCAGTTGATGGGAAGTATAGATTGTAAGAACAAAATATTACAGACCTAAAAGTGAGGAGGACGAAAAGCCCAACATTTTGGGGATGTAAGAACCCCTTTTCTTAAGAACCTCCTACCAGGTTACAAACTACCATAGTTTACTATGGTTTTTACTAATTTACTACTCTATAAAGCCTCCTACAAACGGTACAATTGTTGGCCAACCGAGCATTTGATTTTTGTCAAAAGGAGCATACCAACGGTAAGATCTTAGGACAACAGTCTGTCAACAGACAATCCCCTGCCAACAATTGTACCGTGTGTATGAGGCTTAACTTACACACAGACTAAAATACATATTTACTGTTTGGGGTTCTTTTTACCAAAGAAATGTAGTAGATTACATGTTGGACTACATTTATAATTATTTGCAAAACTTTATAAGAAAACAAGAAAAACATTTTTTTTTTTTTTACATTTTTGGTATTTTTTCATTAAAATAGCAAAAAAAAAAAAAAAAAAAAAAAAAAAACAGTGGTGATTAAATACCACCAAATAAAAAATGCACGATCTCAAAAAAAAAAAAAAAAAAAAAAAAAAAAAAAAAAAGAAAAATCATACAAATGTCATTTGGGTACAGTGTTACATGTTTCAGTAATTGTCAAAGTGTGACAGTGCTGAAAACGGAAAAATGACTTGGGCAGACAGCACTTTATATAACAGGTTTTTATATATATATTTAAGTGCATGCAACAGCAATTTTATGCAAAATATAAATAAATATATATGCGGCGCTCACTAACCTGTGTAATAATATTTTACAAAAGTGCATCAATATAGCAGCTATATAAGTGCAAATAAAAGTGCATAACTGTAGCAGTAAAATACAAGTGCAAATCAATAGCAATGACTTCAAAAATGCAATAATAAATAATCCGACTCCATAAAAAAAGTGCAATATAAAGTGCATATATGAGTGACACAATCCACTAAATCATATAGTTGAAATCCCAGCGACAAAAAACAGAACTTATTTCGGCAGTCCGTAAGTGAACTAAAGTGCCAGTGCAGCAAACGATCGATGTGAAAAAAAAAGTCTATTCCACTCAATCATAATCCGGAGTGCGCCACCTGTTTCCCCCAGCCTCTCACCCGTGATTGAGCAACACCGTCCAGGGCTGTTGCTTGATGTTAGGGTGCAGCACGCTAGACCCTCACCATCATTACTGAGTCTGCAGATCAGAGATTGAAGTTGGGTGCTGGATACAGTACTGGGTGTTCCCTGGAGGTGACCAGTGAAGGCTGATCGTTTAAGGAGGAATTCGCACTGATTGCTGATCCAAGCTCAACTTGGCCCGTAGGGGGCGCTGCTAGAGGTGAGAGGCTGGGGGAAACAGGTGGTGCACTCCCGATTACGATTGAATGGAATAGACTTTTTTTCACATCGATAGTTTGCTGCACTGGCACTTTATTTCACTTATGGACTGCCGCAATAAGTTCTGTTTTTTGTCGCTGGGATTTCAACTATATGATCTCTGCTTTTCATCACTTTTTTTATATATTTAATTCCTTTGACATTCACTGTCCTATTGTGTCACTCATATATGCACTTTATATTGCACTTTTTTTATGGAGTAGGATTATTTTATTATTGCATTTTTGAAGTTATTGCTATTGATTTGCGCTTGTATTTTGCTGCTACATTTATGCACTTTTATTTGCACTTATATAGCTGCTATATTGATGCACTTTTGCTACATATTATTACACAGGTTAGTGAGCGCCGCATATATATTTATATGTACGTTGGAGTTGTAAGAGTATCACTTTTTTATGCTGGCAGCTTCTTTCCATTCGCATTTCAGATTGTGGTTTTGCGCATGAGTTACCCCCCAATATATAATTTTATGCAAAATCTATCAGAAGATGAAGTTAAAGCATAACTTCAATTCTACTATTAACTATGGATTTGCATTTGTCTCTGCAAAGTTAAAAAAATATATATGTGCCTTGGATTTTCAAGAGTTGTGTTGCCAGCAAGTAACTAATATCACGAGAATATTATATCACACATTATAGTGGGTGACGCATACCGAGGAGGAGGTGTGGGTGGGGTTTGTGGTTGAGGTCTGTCAAATGATTGCAGGTCATAGGATGGTGGTGAATAAACTGGAGGGGGCTCCTCATCAGAACTGTCTGGTTCTAAAGTTCTTTCCAGAATCTGAAAATGCAAATAAGAAGATGTGAATTTCCAAAACAATGGCTTTTCTGTAATCATTCTGTATTTTACTAAATAAGGGTTTTTGTTATCTGCTTTCCCAATACATTTCGCTTTATTTTATGTCCCATGTCAGACAAATCACTAGGAGAGGAAGGAAGGGAAAATTTCCACAATGAGAACACAGACCTCTGTACTGTGCACGCTGCCTCTAAAGCACTAAAATTTGACAGTATTATCATTTGTGCCCCATTATCTACAAATGGACTACAGAACACATCCTCTCCTTATGCCATGGAGAAAATTCACCCCCACGTTCACAGCAGTTAGCTCTCAAATGCCAAGCTCAGCGCTACTGCATCAGAGAGAGAAAGTGGATATGAGGAGGTTTGAATTGGAGACACAGCTTGCTCCTGTGATGGTGGAAGTGAACAGTAACAACTTGGACAAGGCAGGATGGGGTGATGCCATCTCTGGGAGTTTTTCAGTCAGGCTTCAGGAAGTACATAAATTGTCTACACCTTTAGCAAGGGCATCATCCAACTTTGATCAAAGCTGCAAATTTTGTTTTTAAATATAGGAGCCATTAGCTGGACAGGCAGTTTTTTGGTAGATGTGAACTTTACCTTTAGGACTTCTCGTGTTCCTCAAGAGACCAGAAAGAAAAAATATACTATGGAAATAGAGAATAGACACACACACACACACACCTGAACTAATAAATAGTCTAGTCTCCATTCTATCCTAGTCCCCAGTCTATTATTTTCTAGGTTTTCCTACATTTCTATCAGGGGCACAACTAGAGCCTTCAGGGGCCTGATGCAAGAAACCATGATGGGCCCCCTGACCCCTACATCCCCCCCCCCCCTTCCATCTGACCCCCGGGATTTTAATTTTGGGAGGGTGTCCATAGATATCCTCCCAGAACTCTGCCACCCGTATGCCCCCTGGGACGTGCATCCAGCGCAACAATCTCGACGGCCCTTTACCATGTGATTAGCTGATTACATGTAGACAGACTTGCTTGCTAGGTGTCGGCAGCCTCTTTCCACGCTGTGACCGCGTAAGGAAAGGACAGGCATTAACTGCCAAGAATGTCAGTAAATTGTTTACACTGATAATCAGTGCTGCCTATCAGTGCTCATCAATGCCACCCATTAGTGTCCATCAATGCTACCTATCAGTGCCATCGGTCAGTGCTGCATTTCTCTGCTGCCCATCATTGCTCATCAATGCTGCCTATCAGTACCTATCAATGATGCCCATCAGTGCCGCCTATCAGTGCTTATCAATACCGCCTATCAGTGTTGCATTTCAGTGCCGCCTATCAGTGCTCATCAATACTGCCCATCAGTGACCATCAATTCCACCTATCAGTGCCCATCAATGCTGCCTACCTGTGCCACCTATCAGCGCCCATCAATGCCGCCTATCAGCACTCATCAGTGCCGCCTATTAGCGCCCATCAGTGCCGCCTATCAATGGTGCCGCCTATCAATGGTGCCCATCAATGCCGCCCATCAGTGCCACCTATCAGAGCTGATCAATGCTGCCCATCAGAGCAGTCTATGAGTGCTGCCTATCAGTGCTCATTAATGCCCATCAGTGCTGCCTATTAGTGACACCCATCATTGCTCATCAATGCCGCCTATCAGTGCTCATCAATGCCCATCAGTGTTGCGCTGCCTATCCGTGCCACAGATCATTGCTCATCAATGCCACCTATCAGTGCTGCGTGTCAGTGCAGCCTATCAGTGCCCATTACTGCCTCCTATCAGCACTGCCCATCAGTGCAGCCGATCAGTGATCATCAATGCTGCCTGTCTCCTAAGCATGGCTCTGAGCAGAGAGCATCTCTCATACAGCTCAGAGGCGACAGTTCTCCCTGCTCCCCTCTCTCTAGCACAGGATGACACAGCCCATTTGCTCCTTCTCCCCCTCCCCTCTCCTGTGTGTACCACGGGAGGTGTAAGCTTGTTAGCTTCACACCTGACTTCCCACAAAGCACACACAGGAGAGGGGAGTAGGAGCAAATTGGCTGTGTCATCCCATGCGAGAGAGGACAGAGGAGGGAGGGAGGATGGGAGGCAGTATTCCATAGAACACCAACTCTGAGCTGTATGAGGGAGACGCTCTCTGCTCAGAGCCGTGTGACTAGCAACCCCGCTGGGGCCCCCCCCCGACAGTGGCGGAATGCCAGGGCCCGGGCGCAAGTGCGACTGCTGTGACCTTGGTAGTTCTGATCTATAGAATGGGGCAGATCCATGGAGCACCAAACTTCAATTTCTTTCACATATATTTGTGTATAGAATATACATATTCAACTAAGATCAGAGGGCTCCATATAACTATTTAAAGCAATTTAAAAAAATGCTTAGGAAACAATAACACTTGAAAGAAGAAAAGTGTTACAAAGCCATATTTGAACATGAGTAGCATAACTTACTATTGCAGATGGAAAAAATCATTATGGTCCTAAAACAAAATGAAAATAAAAATATAACCTCAGGAGGAATGCTGTCATCCGAGTCCGAACTGTCATCATAGCCACCATCGTCCAGGTTCATCTGTAGTAACTGATCAATAGTAGCATCCACTGCTCCATTGTTAGCCCTCAAGACACATTCGATAATGTCATATTCCATGTTTGGAAACATGGTTTTAAAATCCTCCATAGCCTGGTTGAACTCCAATCTGCGTACAGGCCGGCTGTTGTTAAGTTCCTGAGTGGAAGAGTTGCTCCGTGCACTGCCATTGCTGTTACTCCTGCGGAACAGACTTGTCATTTTTGATAACCGTTTTTGAAAAATGGTTCAAACTTATAAGTGGCCAAAAGTAAGACAATCACAATAACTGGTCATGGCTTCTTATGGAGAAATTAGGTTTCTATACTTCTTGTTAGCAGACAGATTAAGGCCTGGGTATGTCCTCTTCATGAGCAATATCTTCCGATTAAAAGCATGAGAATGTGTAGCTTTGAACTAGAATAAATCTGTGGAAACAAAAAAATAAAATATTAAAAAAAAAATAATAATTAACATTGTATATCTGTGTCAAGACAATATTATTGTAAGTTTTTTTCCTGTAAGCAAAAATCTATATGTAAAAGTAGTAAATACAATTTGGATGACAGTTAGTTAAAGTACATCCAAAGGCTACACTTATTTTTTATTTTTGTATTATGTATTATGAAAGAGTTAAAACTCCTGTGAGTTTTTACTACTTTGTGTCTCTGCTAAGGAGCTTTACTATGTGTGTCCTGGTGACCACTGCCAATCTAAAGTGCTGAGAAATAGACAACAAATCCTCAGACAGGGAACAACTGTTTATTAGGGCATTTCTCTCTCAATGTTTAAAACTTTAGATATTTTAACTACTTGGTGCATTTCTTTGTCCATCACCATTTTAAAATGATCTAGAATTTTTTTTTTTTTTTTAGTTAAAATTTATTTTCAACTTTTCATAGGTGAATTTCTGACAAAGCAGCGACCAACAGTAAAACATATGCAGTGTATTAATATTTTAAAAATTAATTAAAGACCTCAATTTCATTACACTAGACAAAGGGTAGCTTTAAATAAATAAACGCTTGATGTGATACACTCAACGTCTGTAAATGAAAACTGTTCATTGCTCTTCTAGTACTCCTGTCTCACATTCTTTCTAATGCAGACAACAGATGGGATGAGTTAAACATAAATAAATGCCTGTCGGCTTCCAACATTGTGCTCCACATAGCCATGCTGTGTCTAATGATCTGTACTGAAGCTGGCAATGGATTATGGTTTTACTGGCAAAGAAAGCATTGGATATTTACTACGAACTGGAGAACTACCCTGATACAACAATAAAAACCACAGTGAGAAAATTATTTTAAAAGGATGCTATGTGTGAAGAATGCAGGAAATAAACTGCCAATGGATAATACAAGTGCAAGTCAAGAGGTGTGGCTCTGATGTATGGGATTAATAAACGTGTCCCAAGTTTGCTCTATATTTCATTCAAAAATTCCCTTATTTTCTTTCCATTTCTTTTACAGGAAATTAGTGACTGCATTGTGCCCAGCACTTATGTTAATTCTGAACCAAGGGTATGAGTCAGATTATAGTAGAGTATGCAAGTCCACACTAAACTAAAAGCAACATTTAAGCTTAATTAAAAAAAAAATTTAAATAACAACCATGCTAAACTTGCCTGCTCTGTGCAATGGTTTTGCAAAGAGCAGCCCTAATCCTCTTCTTCTGGGGTCCCCCGCTGTGCTCCTGGCTCCTCCCCCCTACCCAGGGCCTCCTTGCGTGATTGCTCCCAAGCTATTCTGTCTGTGTCTATTAACACAGAGCAGGTGGCTTGGCCCGCCCTGTCTCGGTTTGCTCGGCACTGCATTTGACTGACAGCAGCGTGAGCCGACGGCCATCAATCTTCCCAGGGAAATGGCATCGCATGCATGTGGCTGGTTTGGATCAGGCTCAGGTCAGCATAAGGCCTCATGCACACAGGACATTTTTTTTTTTATTATTATTTAACTCTCCTAGAAGCCAGCAGCGTTTTCGCAAAAAAATTGCTTGACACTTGTAAAAGTGTCTAAGACTTTTACAAGCATTTAGGAGCTTTTACAGGAGTAAAACTTTTGGGGCATTAATTCATTTAAATTGGCCAGAATAAATAATTTGGCCTTTGAAATTAATGCTCAAGCACTAGCTTTTAGGTGCGCTTAGCAGCTTTTAGTAGCGTCAAAGCAAAATAGAGAACCTTGCGCCTGGCGGCATGGTTATACCCCTCAGGATTTTAGAAGGCAGAACATCAATGTATAAAAAAAAAAAAAAAAAAAATTATTACAAAAAGTACATGGGCAGATACAAATAAATTGATCATAAAATGCAACAATATAAACAGTACCCCAAATCAACCGTCAGTTAGCAAGATGATATACTGGCGATGACACCTACCATGTTTCGGACCTCAACAGTCCTTCTTCAGGAGGTTTTAATGTCAATGAGAGCGCTGACCGGATTGTTCTGACGGGGGGGCCATCCATCTGTCAGAACACAGGAGAACAGCAGAGGAGATTGCTGTACTAACATATGATTGTTAGTACAGAAGCTCGGGAACTGAGCTGTCAGGAAACTAGTAATGTGTATTAGGGTTAAGGCTTTAGAACCACTTAAATGCATGCGAGTCCAGCTAAACTAAGGCAGCCCATAAAAGAGTCTTTTTTTTTCGTACAACCAGCAGGCTGAACGAAATAAAGACTCAATTTCCCCATTCACACTGAAGAGAAGGGAATCCTCCCCGCTGAACTAATGTATTCTGACGGGGTGCCAGCACATCAAAAGTGTAGATGGGGGGAATTGAGTCTTTTCTTCGTTCAGCCAGCTATATTAGCCCGCAGTGCTGGTCAAGAGGGGACAATTTAGACAAGATTGTCATACAGATATCGATCAGTAGATCTACTTCTGTACAACCTCCATACCCATATTTGGATAGAAATTCAGACGGTTCCTGCTGAACTGGCCGAATTTCAATTCATGTATGGCTGGCTTACGGTGGTGGATGATTGCATTATCCTCTCTATGGTAAAGAAAAACCCATTCACGAGCAGATGTCCAATATTTTGAAGGATTCGCATGCAAAATTCTTGAGAGTTTGGGACCCTTGGATAACATACTCCTGTCCGTCCCTGCCCCTGACTAGCTACGGTTGACTGTAAACTTCGCTTGCGCAGGTCCCGCGTCCGTGGTACTCGCCATCCCCTGGGGCCTCCCTCTCTCTTTCCCCTTTTTATTCCTCCTCTGTCTTTTCCTCTTCATTCTTGATATGACGGCTATTATATGAAGACCTATTTCTCTTAGGGAACAATACAGTATAATTTGTGCTATTTGCCTTACCTCTACCCAGGCCGTTTTGGGTCCTGGTGACAGTTTACAGTTATGTTAACCATTCTACATATATATGCGGCTTCTTTTGTATGTGCCTGTTCAATACTGCCCCTGCGTGGGCAAACCGTGGCTTGTCATACTCTCTTGAAACTTAATAAAAATATTGAAAACAGAAAAACACATTCACAACATCCAGACAAGTGAAGGACATTCTCCAGGAGGTGGATGTATCATTGTCAAAGTCTACAATCAATAGAAGACTTCACAAGAGCAAATACAGAGGGTTCGCCACAAGGTGCAAATCATTCATAAGCCTGAAGAAAAGTTGGATTAGACTTTGCCAAAAAAAAAAAATCTAAAAAAGCCAGACCAGTTCTGGAAAAGCATTCTTTGGACGGAAGAAAGATTAACCTGTACCAGAATTATGGGAAGAAAAAAAAAAAGCGTGGAGAAGGCTTGGAACAGCTCATGATCCAAAGCACACAACGTCATCTGTAAAATATGGTGGAGGCACTGTGATTGCATGTGCATGCATGGCTTCCAGTGGCACTGGGTCATTGGTGTTTATTGATGATGTGACAAAGTAAAAGTAGTCGGATGAATTCTGCAGCGCTTATGCCGTGTACACACCATCGGAATTTCTGTCCGAAAAAACTTGGATGGTTTTTCCAACGGAATTCTGCTCAAGCTTGCCTTGCATACACACAGTCACACCAAATTCCGACCATCAAGAATGAGGTGACATACAACACATGCGACGCAGGGGCGGATCCAGAGTCTAGTCTCGGGTGGGGCACTGCCAGAAAATCATGTCCACCGGCCACCCTCGATCGCTCCCCACAGAGATAGAACGGTCTAACGAGGCAGACTGCCATTCTGTCAGAGATGAACAGAGTGATCTTGTGTTCCTGCTAACCAGGAACATGGAGCACTCTGTTCATCTAGTGAATCCATCCCCACACAGTAGCAAGAACCCCCTAGGGATACACTAAGGGCACTTTCATACTGGGGTGTTGGGGGCGTCTGCGGTTAAGTGCCGCTATTTTTAGCGGCGTTTACTGTCATTTTAGCGGCACTTTTAGGTCACTAGCTAGCGCCCGAAAAAGTTTTAAAAGCGCCGCAAAGCGCCCGCAAAGCGGCGCTTGATTTCAATGGGCGCTTTAGGAGCGGTGTATACACCGCTCCTAAAGCACCTCAAGGATGCGGCTTGCAGGACTTTTTTTTAACGTCCCGCAAGCGCACCGCTCTAGCGTGAAAGCACTCGGGCTTTCACATTGGAGTGAGAGGAGAGGCTCTTTACAGGAGCTTTGCAGGCGCTATTTTTAGCGCTATAGCGCCTGTAAATCACCTCAGTGTGAAAGGAGTCTTAACCCTTTGATCGTCCCTGATGTTAACCCCTTCCCTGCCAGTGTCATTAGTACAATAACAGTGCATATTTTTTAGCACTGATCACTGTATTAGTGTCACTGGTCCCCAAAAAGTGTTAAAAATGTCAGGTGTCCGAATGTCCGCCGCAATGTCCCAGTCCCGCTAAGAATCGCTGATTGCCGCCATTACTAGTAAAAAATAAAAAAATTTTGTAGATGCTATAACTTTTGCGCAAACTAACCAACTATACATCAATATACGTTTATTGCGATTTTTTTTTACCAAAAATATGTTGAAGAATATATATCAGCCTAAACTGATGAAGAAATTGGTTTATTAAAAAAAAAAAAACTTTGGGATATTTATTATAGCAAAAAGTACAAAATATTGTTTTTTTTTTTTCAAAATTGTCAGTTTTCTTTTGTTTATAACAAAAAAAAAAATAAAAACACAGAGGTGATTAAATACCACCAAAAGAAAGCTCTTTTTGTGGGGGAAAAAAGGACATCAATTTTGTTTGTGTAAAGCATCGCACGACCGTGCAATTGTCAGTTAAACAACGCAGTGCCGTCTCGCAAAAAATGGCCTGGTCATTAAGGGGGTAAATCCTTCCGGGGCTGAAGTGGTTAAAATTGAACAAGATGAAAATGACAATACTAAAAGAGAAGTTTTTTTTTTTTCTTCATAAATAATTGGCATACATGTATTCTGCGATTTTACACAATCCATTACTTTTTGTACTCACTTTTCCTATACTTTGATGCTCTGGTGGGGGGAGGGGCTTCCAATGACCAAGAGAGATAAATAGGATTGAAGGCAGCATCACCATCACTTCACAAGACACACAGCCATTGCAGCCTTTATGTCTTCTTCATCCTGTCAGTGTCCTCATGTTCACGGCACGCTGCGCTGGAGACTTGAAGATCATGGAGCGATGGAGGGAGGAGGTGGGTGGAGCCAACCCTCTCACACTAAGCGCGGAGGAGTTAGAAGGCTCTGAATGCGGCCCCTCGTTCTCCTCCCCCTCAGCAGCGGCTGGGACGTGACTGACGGTGATCTGACATCAGCATTAGAGAGGCAAGGTCAGCGGCATGGCTCCACCTACCTACCTCCGAGTCCTCCCTCCATCTTCTCCAGGCTCCAGCGTGGCATGAAGAGAACCGTCTCTCTCTCTCTCTCTCTCTCGCCGCCGCTGATGTGAGAGAGACTCGGCTCGGGACGGAGTTATTAATATTTTCGGGAGGGGCAATTGCCCCGTTGCCCCCCCTGGATCCGCCCCTGGTGCGACGGGACTAGAAAACAGAAGTTCAATACCCAGTGCGCCACCCTTTGGGCTCCTTCTGCTAATCTCATCTTAGTAGAAGTTTGGTGAGAGACAATTCACACTTTTCAGCTTTCATGCTTTTCAGTCCGTTACTGCTCTTCAGTTTGTGGTTGTGGGTTTGTATCCGATTTTCAGTGTGTGTAATCAGTTCGTATCTGTTTTGCAGCGCGTTCTTGTCCGCTCATTTCTGATTTTCAGTTCGCTCGTCACAGCCCTTTCTGTTCATCAGTGCGTTCTGTTAGTTCGTTCTGACCAGTCGACCATTTTGAAGCTATGTTGCGGGTAAGTGCTCATGGTAGAGTTTGTGCTGTGTGGGGGCTTGGTGTTGGGGTTTTTGCTTTGACCTAAGCCCAGTCCATGAACAGGGTGGGGAGGAGTTCATGGACCCAGAATTGGTTGCTCCAGCGTGACCAATTCTCTCATATGACTTTGCTGCGTGAGATCCAGGAGAATAACCCTGATTTCAGGAATTTTCTCCGGATGAGGGACCCCCTTTTTCACCGCCTGTTGGCTTTGCTGTCCCCTTATATTACGACGCAGGATACCTGCATGCGGCAAGCTATCACCCTGGAGCAGAGGCTAGTCGCCACGTTGCGGTACTTGATGACGGGGAGAAGTCTACAGGACCTCAAGTTCTCTACAGGCATCTCCCCCCAGGCTCTGGGGATCATTATTCCAGAGACCTGTTCCGCCATCATACATGTCCTGCAGAAGGACTATATTAGGGTAAGGTTTCTCCTTTGACATCACATTCTATGTATTTAATGTATGCTAATGTATTGTATTTCTTTCATCATTCCCTATGATGATTGTAATATGCTGTGAATGTCCCCTTTGTCTTCATGCATGCTGTAAGCTTTTAATGCTCCTTTTTTGTCCTTTATGCATATTTGCCTTCACTAACCTCCCCGGCATGCTATCCTGGGCCCTTATACACCTAGCCTAGTCACTTAATGTATTTTGTCAGCTCCATTGTAGTGCTTTACCCTAAACACCCCCTAAAATGTGTCTAAATGTTATTGTTGTCCTTAAATTCAGGCAGAGTCCCAGAGGATTTTTTTGGGGGGTCCCAAACTCACTTATAACCCTCCCTCCCCACTAAAATGTTTCCAATGGGCCATCAGAGGGGGTGAGGAATGTGATAAGTGGACCTTATATTTTTGTCTTTAAATACCCCTTAAAATAAATGTTATACTGATGTTGGGCAAGAATGTTTGTGTCTAATCTGCTTGCAATGTTATGTGCAAAAGTACTTAATTATTTTTTCTTTTTTGACTCCACAGTTTCCTTCAACACCACAGGAATGGCAGACTGTGGCTTCCCAATTTGCTCATCACTGGGACTTTGCCAAATGGGGAGGGGCAATCGATGGGAAGCATGTCCACATCGTCCCACCACCCCACTCGGGGTCATACTATTTTAACTATAAGAGGTTTCATAGTATTGTGTTGATGGCGGTGGTGTCGGCGACATACGAGTTTCTCTATGTGGACGTGGGGAAGAATGGCCGGATGTCGGATGGTGGAGTCTTTGCCCAGACCGAGTTCTACCGTTGTCTCCAGAGTTGTGGCTTGGGATTGCCACCTGTGGAAGAGAACGTGGAAGGACTCCCATTTGTTTTGATCGCTGATGAAGCATTTGGTCTGGGTGATCACCTAATGAGGCCATTCCCCCAGAGGACCCTCACCCCGGAGAAGAGGGTTTCTAATTACCGGCTGGCCAGAGCCAGAAGAGTCGTGGAGAATGCCTTTGAGATAATGACCAGCCGGTTCCGCCTATTTCTTATGGCAATAAATATGGCAGAGTACAAACTTAACCACATAGTTCTAGCATGCTGCAAACACAACTTTTTTGAATAGAAATGCTCCGAATTATGTTGCCTCAGTTGGGCGTGAGGCTGCACTTCCAGAAAATCCACTGACGGCCCTGGAAACTGGCCGTCCTGGCTTGCCCCCCCAAAGCGCCCGTGAAGTGCATCAAAAATATGTAGATTATTTTCTGAGTAGGGGGGCCATTGCTATGCCATTTTAGATATCAAAAAAAATTTGATCTGATCAAATCTTGATTTTGATTTACTGCTTGTGTTTCTTAGAGCTGTCTCCTAGGTTCTCCTAGTGCACTTGTAGTGCCAAGTGGTAGGCGTCAGCCAGGAGGTGGCCAGGCCCAGTAGCCTCACCCATTCCCAGGTGCCTCCCCTCCACCTTACAACAAAAAGGGCCAGGAAGGGGAGTAACATGGAGGAGTCAGCACTGGGCCTCATTAAGGACGCTAAAAACAACCCTGACGCTGAAGAGGCCTATGGCTGCGATGTAGCTGCAAAATTGCAGCAAATGGAGGAGGGCCAACGCTTCATGTGTGAGAATCTTATTTTTCAGTCCCTTCGGGAGGGGTTGAGGGGCCAAATTAGTGAGAACATGCACTTACGTGTGCTCGTCCATCCTCCTCCTCCTGCCACAAGTCCACCTCCAGAGCCACAGCCTCCAAAGAAGGCTGCAGGGAAGCGTGGAGGGAAGGCTGCAAGGAAGACATGAAAGTGATGGTCTGGGTTTAGTCTGGTCTGACAGACGACGCAGGCTGTGGTAGTACCACAGCCTGGGGACATATATGTCATCTGCTGCTGTTCCTGATCTCTGGGAGTCCTGGACCAGATTGTGCTCCCTATTATATGTACTTCTCAGGCTACAAATTTTTATTTACAAAGAGTTGATGTGTGCCTTGGGGTACAAAGGCTTCGCAAATTCAAGCAGTTTCTCCAGCGTTGACTTCCTCTTTATTTTGTCATGAGCCAGAATAAATGTAGATTTTTTTATATGAAAATACTTGCCTATGTTTTTATTCTTCAAAGAGGACAGTTTGTTTGTGAGTAGGCAGGTACATTTCAAAAATACAATGTCAAATTAACAAGGGACGCCAACCAACCTCCTTGAGCTTTAAAAATACAAGATAATGTTGCTGTGGAAACTTGACACAAAAAAAAAAAAAAAAAATCATACGGAGATCACTAGAAAATTTAAAAATAATCAAAAAAAAGGAGATCTTGATTAAAAATAAAAGATGACTATGAAAAATAATTCTCTGCACTCCAGCCCTCCTTGTGACTGTCCGTCCGCGCTCCAAGCTTCGCTGTGGATCCCGCCCGAATCCTGGAAGTGCACTGTGGAACAGCACGCCGATGGCAGAGAGGAACAGAGCTGAAATTTCATCCAAGCTGCTCAACTCAATTGAGCATGCATTTCACTTGCTGAAGGCAAAACTAAAGGCAGAAAGACCCACAAAGAACAAATGAAGACAGCTGCAGTTAGAGCATGGCAAAGCAACAGAATGGAGAAAACCCTGTCGTTGATAAGGTCCATGGGTTCCAGACTTCAGGCAGTTATTGTCAGTAAAGGATTCTCAACAAAATATTAAAAATGAACATTTCATTTATGATTATATTCATTTGTCCAATTACATTTATCCAAGGTGCAGAGATCCTATATGGCTTGAACTGGACTCCCCTGTGCTTGACAATGGTTTTTTACATGCGAGTGATTTCATGTAGTTTGTTATTAAATGCAAACAGTCTTACTAAGAGGCGCCTGTTGCTTTGTGTTCTCTTTAGCAAAGTTGATTGGACGGTGCTTCACAGTACAGATTGACAATGATCCAAAACACTGTAAAAACAACCCAGGAGCTTTTGAAGGTAAAGAAGTGGAATATTCTGCAATGGCCAAGTTAATCACCTGATCACAACTCAATTGAGCATGCATTTCACTTGCTGAAGGCAAAACTAAAGGCAGAAAGATCTACAAAGAACAACTGAAGACAGTTGCAGTTAGAGCCTGGCAAAACAACAGAATGGAGAAAACCCAGTCGTTGATAAGGTCCATGGGTTCCAGACTTCAGGCAGTCATTGCCAGTAAAGGATTCTCAACAAAATATTAAAAATGAACATTTCATTTATGATTATATTCATTTGTCCAATTACATTTGAGCCCCTGAAAATGGGGGGGCTGTGTATAAAAATGATTGCAGTTCCTAAAATTTGTACTTGATATGTATGTTCAACCCCTTAAATTAAAACTGAAAGTCTGCACTTCAAACTAATTTGGATGGTTTCATTTTATTCTGGTGGCATACAGAGACAAAAGTATGAAAATTGTGCCTGTGTCCAAATATATATGGACCTAACTGTGTGTATATATACACACACACAATATATATATATATATATATATATATATATATATATATATATATATAATATATATTATACATACACACAGTATCTCCCAAAAGTGAGTATACCCCTCATTTTATTATATCTTTTCATGTGATAACACTGAAGAAATGACACTTTTCTACAATGTAAAGTAGTGAGTCTACAGCTTGTATAACAGTGTAAATTGCTGATGAAGAGCATAAAAGGTGGCCTAGGCTATAAGAAGGTTGCAAAGACCCTGAAACTGAGCTGCAGCACAGTGGCCAAGACCATACAACGGTTTAACAGGACAGGTTCCACTCAGAACAGGCCTCACCATGGTCGACCAAAGAAGTTGTGTGCACATGCTTGGTGTCCTATGCAGAGGTTGTCTTTGGGAAATAGACATACTAGTGCTGCCAGCATTGCTGCAGAGGTTAAGGGCTGGGGGGGGGGGGGGGGTCAGCCTGTCAGTGCTCAGACCACACTACATCAAATTGGTCTGCATGGCTGTCATCCCAGAGGGAAGCCACTTCCAAAGAGATGCACAATAAAGCCCGCAAACAGTTTGCTAAAGACAAGCAGACATGTATTACTGGAACCATGTCCTGTGGTCTGATGAGACCTAGATAAACTTATTTGGTTCAGATAGTGTCAAGCATGTGTGGCGGCAACCAGGTGAGGAGTACAAAGACAAGCGTGTCTTGCCTACTGTCAAGCATGGTGGTGGGAGTGTCAGTCTGGGGCTGCATGAGTGCTGCCGACACTGGGGAACTACAATTTGAGGGAACCATGAATGCCAACACGTACTGTGACATACTGAAGCCAGGAAATGAACAGGCAGCTTTAGCTGCCCACAGTTAAAATGGCTGCAGCTAGACTTCGTGGAGGGAGGTTTCTGCAGCATATTAGGCAAGTACAGAATTGCAGTATATAAAAAATATGCAAATTGGTTGGAGGGAAGCTTCAGAATGGCAGAGATGTTTTTATTACAAATTATGTGAGCAGACTGCAGTTCCTCTTTAATTATAATGTGCTTGCAATAGAATTCCTTTTTGCAGTGATAAAAACAGTCACGCTGTTCGTGAGGAAGTTTGTCTGACAAAAAGTGTAGAGACAGGGTCTAGTGATGTCCTCTCGCTACCTAGAAGTTTCCAGGTAGTTCCTCATGGTAAGGACAGAGTACAAATGTTTAGAACTAGTGCTGGTTATAGCATCGGGGAGGTGGGAGTGATTTAAACATTTTAATAAAAGCTAAAAAGGATTTTATACTATGCAGATTTTTTTCCTTCTCATGTATGCAACCTAAACAACGATAATACAAAAGAAAAAAAAAATTGCACTCACTCGAATTTTAAGCCACAGGCGTAAAAGTGAAAATTCACATAACAGAATTGCCACCTACTATCTGTGAAGAAAGAAATGCTAGTGCATAATTTCTTTCTAAACATGTATGCAAACTAGCTTGAATAGCCAGTGATTTTGGTTCCATAAGTGGCTGAAGGTGGAAAAAAGCAGAAGATGGCGATGGATCATAGATATCCTTGGTGCAGATTAAAAAGCACTTTTTAACTTCATTAAATAAGTAGCCCATTTCGAAAGTGGCACAGAGCTGTTTTCACCACAGCAAAAATTACTTTTGGCAGAACAAAAAAAACTGCAATACAGTGGGTGCAAATTTTTTTCTGCTGATTTTTATTTCTATATTGACACAGTTTTTATTTTTTGGAAATGTGGATTGTTTACATGGTACAAGTGAATGTTTTCAATTGTTATAGATATGTAAAATATACATACAAGACACCAATACAGTCACACATTAATTTTGTTTACTTTTGTATTTATTCGGTGAACATAAGTGCTAACACACTAAATGCGTATTACAGGAAATTGCAGCTACTTTAGCAATCAGGATGGAAGCTAAAGCTAATAAACAAAAGTTTATTATATTACAGCCTACCAGTCCTTGGAGGATGCATTAGCTTTCTCTTCATTTTTTTCCCTTATTTTGAACTGGCGACTCTGCCAGTGACACTCACTCCTCCTATTGTATCAAGACAATAGAATCAGAACACCCCCCCAAATAACATAAATGGGTGGAGTTTGGTTGTCCTTACAGATTACCAAATCATGCAACACGTGCAGAGTGCACAGGAAGTTATCAGCTAACAAGATTTCTGGCAAGATCAACAAGTACATTATTTTTTTTGCAAAAACAACAGGTATAGCTAAACACTTTCACGGGAAAAAAAAAAAAAGGAAGGGCGTTCCGGCCCCAGTAGCTATACTACCCAGACTGCAGCCTCGCCAAATAGTTGCCTGTGTGTCCTCTCCCCACCGCCGGCTCGCCTGCCTTGTTCACAGCATGGCAGGCGCGCTGCGCACGGGTCTATGCCTTCAATATGATCGCTGCACTGCCCCACTCCTCACACTGCCTGTCTTTTTCACATAAGATGAGAAGCGCGGCCGCTCTGGACAAAGGGCGGGACTTAAGTTAAAAAGCGGGTGATTGGTTTCTACCCAGTGGGGCGGTCCCAGCAATCAATCACTCACCTTTAATGTGAAAAGTCCCACCCATTGTCCAGGGCTGCCGTGCTTTCAGTCTTGTGTGAATAAGGTAGGGCTCTGTGGGGAGGGGGGAGTGCAGTGCAGGACAGGAGTCTACTATCAAGAGGGGTCAGGAGGCTGTGATGTGGAGGGGGGGGGGGGGGGTCAGGAGGCTGCCATGTGGAGGATATCATGTGGAGTCATAGCACCAATATGACACTCGGACCGCTGCTAGAAGAACATTTTTCAGACCGGACACCCATGAATTTTAATTCACTACCCCGGATATATACCAACACAGTACATTTTTAGACATTACTCATTTAATATATAAATGTATATACACACAAATATGCTCTCTTGCTGCTCTCTCCCCTGGTCTCAAAATGTCAAGATTTAATGGAGGTTCTAAAAATGTCAAATTTTGTCTATTTTTATTTCCCTCTAGTTTATTCACCCTCAGTTTTTTTTTTTTTATATACAGCAGAAAGCAATTTATTTTTGGCAACTAATGTCAAAAGCAATCTGATCTTTAAATAGACATAGTACAAAAAAGCATTATTCATATGAGTCTTTATTAGGCGGCTTTGAGAGTTTCATTTTCTCCATGGTCGTGGTTTTAACTCTCTTTGGTGCCTTTGTGTTAATCGGAGTACATTGTGAAATTTCTTGTTTGTCATGTTTAGCTTCCAACTGTTAGCTTCATTCTTTCCAACAGCAGAGCTTTTCATTCGACCTGTACAAGATGTCCTTTCTTCAGACTTCTGCTCGTTTGTGCAACTAGACTTCTATATTAAAAATGTATCTGTGTTTTTGTTTCCCTATTTAAACTTGTTCCTTGTGGGTTGACATAACACAGCAATGAAAGGCAGGTATGTTATTTTCCATTTGTTTCCTGTGCTAATTTATCAACAAAAAAAAAAAAAAAAGACAAAAGAGTATTGTTTGGAAGTTTCTGAATGTGTCCATGTAGTTGGTGGTTTTGTGCAAACTTCAGAAGCTTTCCAGCTTTTTATTCAAGAGCATAGAAAGTGAAATTGAATGATCTGCAGCAGTCTGCCACAAAGTCTAATTTTATGGGTTTCAAGTGACTTAACCACTTAAAGCGGAGGTTTGCTGAAAAAAAATATTAAAAGCCAGCAGCTACAAATACTGCAGCTGCTGACTTTTAATATATGGACACTTACCTGTCCAGGGAGCCCGCGATGTCGGCAGCCGAAGCCGATCTGTCCTTCGGCTCTCGGCTGCTGCCGCCGCCATCCTCCATAAGGGAATAAGGAAGTGAAGCCGTGCGGCTTCACTTCCTGGTTCCCTACTGCGCATGCGCGAGTCGCGCTGCGCGTCCTCTCGGTTCCCTGCTGTGTTCTGTGTCTCACAGAACACAGCAGTGGAGGAGAGCGTAGGCGCCGGAAGTGGCGTAGGTCACCGCAAGCTCCGCGGTGATCTATGCCAGGAAGTGGGAGCAAATACCTGTATTAGACAGGTATCTGCTCCCTCCTACCCCCTGAAAGGTGCCAAATGTGACACCGGAGGGGGATTCCAAAAAGTGGAAGTTCCATTTTTGGGTGGAACTCCACTTTAAGGACCGAGCCTCTGAGATTTGTTGTTTACAAGTTAAAAACAGTTTTTTGTTGCTAGAAAATTACTTAGAACTCCCAAACATTATAACTTTTTTTTTTCCTAACACCCTAGAGAATAAAATGGCGGTCGTTGCAATACTTTCCGTCACACCATATTTATTTTACCTTTTATTTTTACACTGTTCTTTTAAAAAAAAAAATTGTGTCACTTTTTTTCCTAATACAAGGAATGTAAACATCCCTTTTAATAGAAAAAAAGCAGCATGACAGGACCTCTTAAAAAATGAGATCCGGGAATCAAAAAGACCTCAGATCTCATATTTACACTAAAATGCAATTAAAAAAAAAAAAAGTCATTTGAAAAAAAAAAAAAAAAAAAAAAAAAAAAAAAAAGGCCCTTTAAGAGCTATGAGTGGAAGTGACGTTTTGACGTCGATTCCGGCCTGCAATGGTATGGAGACAGGTGGGGGCCCATCTTCCCCTCACTCGTCTCCATACCCAGCCAAGAGAAGGAACCGATCGCCTCTGCCACTGCCGACGGCTCCGGTAAGCAGCGGAAGGAGAGGCCCCTCTCCCGCTGCCGACAAAAGTGATCTCACGGTGACCGCCGGCCGAAGAAGAGGATACCGGGGTTATGGCAGCTAGCTGCTGCCATAACAACAATATTCCACGTCTGGAAGTGGATGTAAGCCCCAAAAAAATCATTTAAAATTAAAAGTGGTGTTCCACCGAAAGAAAAAAAAAAAAAAAAAATTTGGAAAAAAATTTTTTATTACTCACCTCTAAATGGCTGTTGCTAGGGGGTCCCCCGTAGTCTGCCTCCTTCAGTGCCTGGGCTGGTGACATCACTTCCCCTCGGCGCAGGAAGGGCTCAGCTCTGCCCCCTCCCTCTTGTCAATCATCTGGAACACGTTACAGATCCCACATGACTGAGCAGCCAATCACAGCGCTGCTCGCGCATGCGCAGTGGGTGCCCTGCTGTGAAGCCACAGCCGGCGCCCACAGTTGCAATGCCGGCGCCGCTGAACGGAGGGGGAGATGAGCGGAGCTTCTATCCCCCACATCGCTGGACCGTGGGACAGGTAAGTGTCCGATTATTAAATGTCAGCAGCTGCAGTATTTGTAGCTGCTGACTTTTAATTTTGTTTTTAAAATGGGAACTCTAAGACTCATAGCTGTTACAGCAAAGGATGTCACATCATCTGTGCCCAGTCTTGCCGCGAAGAGTTAATTCAGCTCTGACCAATCCTCTTATCTTTCTTCAGTAAGATAAAGACAGACACACAGAGAAATAGGTTCCATTCTTCCCAGTTGCTGTGACAGACAGGTGATTTCCTTATCTCATGCAAGAGTGGGAAAGGCATTCTATGTACTTCACATTCATCCTTACTTCTTCTCCAGCTCTCCCAGGATTGGCTGCTCCACACTTTAACATGATTGGGCATGCTGAAGTAATGTGGTGATTTTTATGGGTTTTGACTGGATGTTAGTGATCATAGGACATAATCCACGAGACCAGCAGAATTTCAGTGTAAGAAATATTGATGCCTGGCCAAGGAGAGTGTAGAGGTGGGTGGGGAGTCTACAGACATCACGACTCCACCCACCAAACCCTGGACAGCAGACCTGCCCACAGGGCTCCAAACAGCTAAACGGGAGATATTTGACAGGCAAGGATACATGCAGGAGGTATATTATATATACATACATACAAATATACACACACACACACACACACACACACACACACACACACACACGTATAGAATGGAAGTAATTTAGAAATTATGAGAGTGGGTTTACATCCACTTTAATGATCCATATTGGAGTAAAAAAACATTCACAAAATGCCTTGCACTGGGCAAAGGTGGTCTGCAGCCTTCATAATTCTATTACTACAGTTTTACTTAAAAAACACACAGTTTGGGTAAACTATTTTGCCATAAAATGACTACCCCCCCCCACCCCCCACCCCACCGCAAACTCAGGATTTAGAGTCCCTGCAACCCATGTTTAGTTTATGTTAAAATATTCATGTGATCCAGTTTCAGGAGGCTGGACCTTTTCCAGATTCGACTATATGACCAAACATGAAAGATTGAAATGTTCAGTGCCCAAATAAGACTTATCTCATGCAGTGAACTGTCAGTGTATCTGGTTATTGTACAGTGGTGTCTTCTTGACTCATAATACTACCATAAAAACTAGATTTTCCAACCTACCCAGTTCATATCTAAGCAATATCAAAATGACATGTTTCTTTTAAAACATCCACACTCTGAGGTGGTCAATCTAATTGTGGTTTCTCAACATTCTTTCACAAGAGTCTATACTTTCTTCAATACAAAATCACCAGTGGAAGCTCCCATATAGCTATTTTCACAGACTCAATTTAAAGGGTAAGTTCACCTTTGCAGAAAAATCCGTAAGGAGAACTTACACAGGACCCCCTCCTCACTCTCTCCCACGCAACACCACCCCCTCCGGTCCCACTGACCTGTACAGTAGCAATTTCCCGTTCTGAGCCCGGTATATCTGCGTCAGCAGTCCGGGCTTAGAATTCCCCTCGGCATCAACGCGTCTTCTTTGCAGATGACAGGACGGGCTATGCGGCTGCTGATTGGTCAGCATCGCCCATGTGACAGAGCTGACCAATTAGAATGCTCCGAAACATCCCTCCTGACAGGGAATGTTTTGGACATTCAGCTGAGGGGATTTCTAAGCACCAGACTCCTGATGAGGATATACTGGGGCTTAGAACGGGAGACTGCGGCGGTCCAGGTCAGCGGGACGGGGGGGCGAGGAGGGGGTTCCGTGTAAGTTCACTTTACACATTTTTCTGTAAAGGTGAACTTACACTTTAATGTCTGCATATCCAAACCTTTTTCCCCACTGACCGATAACCTTTAATTATGATAAGCACCGACAGTAGAAAATGGAGCCTGACTTTCATGGACTTCATGGCCCTTTTCCAACTTCCTGTCCCATGGGTTTGCATCAGTGACCAAAAAGGCTTATCTCAACTGGCAAGAGAATTTCCAGTTGGTGGAGCTTAAGCCCAATACACACGGGCGAATGTCGGGCAGCATTTTTATTGAACTGGCAGACATTTGGCCTGTGTGTACTACAGCCGCTCAGCTGGCATCTGTCAAACAGCCATGACCGAGAAAGGACTGCAAATCTGGATCGCAGTTCGCGCTCTTAGCCAATGGCTGAGAGTGCTGACCAGAATGGGGGCCATCCCCCTCTCAGAACTCAATAGAACAGCAGGGGAGATCATCGGTATGTTAGTACAGTGGCTCAGACCAGAGCCGTCAGCTTTTTTCCATTTAGATCACTGGGTTGAACAGAAAAAAAAACTAGCAGTGTGTACTAGGCTTTAGCCATGATGTCAAGGAATACCAAGCCACTGAAACAAAGTAACATTAACTCAAAAGAGAGGCAAATAAGAGGCTAGTCAAGACTAAGCAGGCATGTTTGAGATCTACTTTTAGGCCAGGCTTTTCCTGTTAAAAGTATAAAGTGAGCATGGGTTTACTTTAAAATAGAACCTAACCAACCTTTTACATCCACTGAAGCTGCCATTTAGCCACTGTTTGAGCTGTAGTTGCAATGGTGCAGCACATGTGATCAGTTATGACACCAGCTATTAGATGGCTTGACAGTTCGGTTGAGAGCACAAGCATCGTGATAGTGATAATTTTTGGTAAACATTAAATATACTGATTTACCTAACTCTTTTGTACATACAGTAATGCTCACATAAACAATTACTAGGTCTAAATGATGAATCCATGATCCAGGCTTCATGAGCAGGTGCCAATGCAGGCAACACTTGGAATTGTGAGTTCTGATGCCAAAGACACCAGTATTGTGCAAAAAAATGAGCAGTACCCAGTGGCGTATTTTGGTTTTAGGCAAGACTAAAATTGGGCGCGCCCCCATGTAAATTTGCCCCACCCCTTTATGTTTAACCCCCTTTATGATCGCCCTATACAGGGCGGTCGCTGTGCGCAGAATCAAGTATATATATATATATATATATATATGCATTTCCAGGTTTTGGCCGCAAGCGTGCGCCGCCAGCTCATGCCCACTGTGATTTTACACAGCAGGAGTCAATCAACGGGTCCCGCAGACCCAATGTCCACCGGGGTCCGGGACCCACCAATTGTTCGGTACTCTGGCAGAATGACAGTCTGCCTATGTAAACAAGGCAGACTGTCATTCTGCGAGTACAGAAAACATGTGCAAAAAATATGTGTATATATAAATGTAAAAATAAAAAGTGAACATGAAACGTGTGTCAAAGGATGTTAATGTTAATATACATGAAATAGAAATGAATGAGTGAATATACATATTTATGAGTGAATCAGCTATGAAACTCATTAGTGCTTGAATTGAAAAATAAATAAATAAATAAAAAATGTAAAAAAAATAAATAAATGAAGAATACCATGCATTTATATATACGCATATTTTTTGCACATGGTTTCACTTAGTTGCACTTTTTTTATTCACATAATTAAGGCTTTGTTATATTCACAGCACTTGGTGAAACTTCAGGTGTCTCATGGTACTTAATTGGCACATCAATTGACTGATCAATTTATTAATTATGGAGTCACATGGTTTGTAACAAAAAGTATTTATTTCACTTTTGATTCTTGTGATTGCTAGCTATGATTAAGCACTGTTTGTAGTGTGAAACGCGTAAGCTGTTTTTTCCGTTCTGCTGTGGCATGTATTTTTTATGACATTTTTTGAATAAAGGCAAAAACTTCTTTGGAGTGCGGCTGTCCATAACTTCTTCCGATTTTTGAATGCTGGCTACCCATGTACAGTGTGGTACCATTTTGGTCAGCTTGGCATGGCACAGGCTTGCCAAGCTGACCAAGATTTTCCATAGACGCCAATGTTAAATGGTAATGGAGCCGTGCAATGCCAAGCTGGCCAAGATCTCGCAGGGGCCAATGCAAAACCGGAAATGACGCACGGATCCACGGCCCCCTAGAGGAGGAAGTGAAATTGGATATAGGCATAAATCAGGTAAGTGAACAGAAAAAAAAAAAAAAAAATTGCCAATTCATTTTAAGGATGCACATTAGTACTGCATGGTGAGGAGTAAAAAATGTGGGTGGAACTCCGATTCAATTTACATTCATGTATGAAATAATTAAAAGGGTGTTTCAGTAGCAGTTGAAGTAACTGTAAAGCTTGTTTTTTTTAATTAAAATAACAAACGTGTAAAACCTACCTGCTCTGTGCAATAGTTTTGTCTACATATAATGCCTCAAGCTGAAAAGGCAAGAATAAACTCATGTAAGCAAAGTTTTCTAAATGGTTTCTCAATTACCAAGTGCTCACATGTAGCCAAGCAACATAGGGAGTGACTCGTGCAATAAACAGATTTGAAAAGAAAATAGCAGGCATACATTTCTAAAGCAGATAAGATTTAAAGCTGTCTAGCCAAGGTACGTTACTTTTTAGTGTGTACAGTCTGTTTATGAACAAGGGATACAAATCAAGATCTGATCAGATTGCATTTTTTAAATTTTTTTTTTATATATATGGCTCGGTGGGGGGGTGTCACATCTGGACCACTAAAAGATTTTATTAGGCCCACAGCTAGGGCAAGTGGTGTTTCCTTACTGTGAACAAAATAAGATCAACAGAGGCTGCTCATGATCTCTACTTCAACACCCCTTCACATAACAAGGGACCCTGATGTAAGGGTAGACTCCAATGTTGACCCTGACGTAATGAGGACTTTGAAAGGGATTTTTTTTTCTGCCTGCGAATGTCGCCCTTGTACTGAAAATTCTGCAGGACCATGCACTAGACCAAATGACTGCATTAGATGGGCTTCAGGTATCCATCACTGCTGCAGTATCCTATGAGGTACACACAACTTTCAAAGAGCCCATTTCCTCTGGAAGAGAATGAATTAGCATCCATCAATGTATCACTTCTGCAGTCTATAATTAATAGAGATAAAATATGTCATCTGTCTCACATTGAGGCAGGGTTGTTAAAGCGATTTCACTAGTATATTTTTTTTTTTTTTAGACAGCTTTAGTCGCATTGCTTACCCATAACAAAATTTGTCCACTGTCGTACAGTCAGCTGGATTCTGGAGAAATCATCATTGCAGGGATGCCTGTCCTCTTCCTATCTCTGAACATCTAGTGTTGTGAGGGTTACTAGCTACTGGATCCCGATTAGGCTGCTGTAAAACAGTTGCGCCATGGACCTGGCCCCCCCTCCTCCTCCTCTATTGAAAAAAAGTTCTCCCATTTTTATATTGCCTGTATCAAAATCTCTAAGTTGGTGGGATAATCCTGCGACTCATCGGACTGTCTCCCCATTCAGAGATAATGTTACACACAGTATAAAAACAATAAAGAACTTTTCTCAATAGATGATGGTGGAAGGTCTTTGACAACTTTTTTTCACAGCAGCTCACCCAGGAGCTTGAAGCTATTAACCCCCGCAGCGCTGGATGTTCCAAGGCAGGAAGAGGACAGGCATCCCTGAAGTGAAGATTTCCCCAGGATCCAACTTCCTGCATGACATGGGATATTCTTCATTATAGAGAAGTAATGTCACTAAGGCTATAAAGAAAAAGAACTAAAGTTCAGCTTCAATGCTTTAGAACTGGATGTACAGAAGAAATTATAAAAAAAAAAAAAAAAAAAAAAAAAGAAAAAGAAAAAGAAAAACTACTTGGCATTTTAACAGCACTATAATGCTTTTAATGCAGATTTAGTTGCGTGTCTGGAGTGTAGCTTTAATGAGTTAGAGGTGTGATTAATCCATTACTGGACAGCTCTATCTTAAGTTTCATTGAGACAAAATGAGCCTCGAGACAGAAAGCTACTGTAGTGCTGTCTCTATGGCTAAGTCATAGCGCTTAGAGTCCCAAAATCACTATAGTTTTTCTTTAACAAATATCACCACATTAGAGTAGGAGGCAGCAGGCTTCCACAAGGTTAAACCGTTCCATCCTGATAAAAAAAAAACACAAAGTTGTAATAATCCATAGAAGGCAGCCCAAGTGTGATAGGTATAGACGCAGAACATGGTGCTCTTCTTGCACTAATCTCAGGAAGCCCACTTTAAGAAGGGGCTGCAGTCTGTTTCAGAAACTGTTGTTCTTGTGGCAAAGCAATTGCCATTGTTGCCAGTAAGATAATGGAGACAAAGGGTGCTGCTGTTGATGCCAGCCGAGTAGAATATCCACTAAATTTCCGCACCAATTGAGTTTTCTCAATGGAACCTCTCCATCCTTGTATTAGGCTCCTAGCCTGACACCACACTATAGTTTTTGTTCAAATGCAAATAAAAATATTTGATTGCATCGTAGAATAGTTTTATTTCAACATGCCACATAAAAAGTTTTTAATATTTAATCCAAAAATGCAATGTTAATTAAAGATTGTTTGCAGCTTACGTTCTACAAAAAATAGTAATCCTTTTGATGCCTGGGCTTGCTCTCCACTTTAAATGAGTTGTAAAGTCAGAAGGTTTTTTATCTTAATACATTCTATGCCGCCCCAGCACCACCTAATACTTATCTGAGCCCCATCTCTCTCCTCGCTCGTCCTCTACCTTTCCTGATGTGCTGGGCTGCATGCTCGGATAAGGGTCTGGTAAGGATTTGGGGAGGAGTCCACGCAGGTTCCCCAAACCCTCCCCCACCCGTTTTTTTTTTTTTTACACACAGCTGTCAGCGGGGAACCTAGCTGGCAGATGCTGACTCATCGGTTAAGGGCGCTGTCCCTTTAACAACCAGTGTGTTAAAGGAAAATTTAAAAAAAAAAATGCGTCAAAAACGCAACACTTGCATTTTTGGTGTGGCTCCATTGAAGTCTACTACACGCAAAATGCAATCTACTGTGGGAAAAAAGTCCCTGACCCTTTCCAAAAAAGCCAGCGCCGCAAAACGCACAGATGTGAACAGTTTCTGCAAAACGCACCAAAAAATGCATAGGGTTGAACTCAGGTGGCCAGACAATTTTTTGCTATTTCCCTTTTGAACATGTTCCACCAGTTTTTACTTACAGCTTTAAAAGTTGTAAAATTGCCCCAAACCACACAATTTTCTGAAATCATTAGACCCATAGAATAAAATATTTTTTACATGCCACAAAAGTTCCACAAATGTTGCTCAAATAATATTTTTAATAAAAATACACCAGCATAATTATTAGCGCACACAAAACACAATATAAAACTTTCATTTCTAATAAATCTAAAGATAAAACTGAATTGAGTTATTATGTAACAAAAATTTGTGAATTTTAAATTGTGCATTTTTTATAAAGCAGTGAAAATCAAAAAGGTAAGCAAAACTGTAAATAAGCTAGGTATACTAAAAATCTAGGAGGTTAACTTTACACCTATGCACTGTGGTAATGCTCGATTCACATGGCGTGTGGCGATAAAATGATGCGGGTGAAAATTTTATCACAACACAGCGTGTAACAATGCACAACAACAGAGGCTTCCAGCCATACATGCCCTTAACTTGTTGTATTGCTTTTTATTCTCCAACATGTCTCATAGACTATACCTAGGACTGCCATTATACAGAGGGGCCTTGAGGAGGCAGTGCGACTTCCACATATTTTTTAAAATGTTATACAACTAAAAACTCGCTTTTGCTGGCTAGCTGGTGACTGTGCTAGGAAACTATTTGTTTTGTTTGTGTAATGCGTACCAAACGCACTCTTCTGCATGTGTTGAATGAAGATATTTTTTTTTAAAAAGTGTAAAGAAGAAAAAAATTAAGCACTGTGACGCAATTTATTGGGGGGATTATTTATTTAATTTTTAGAAAGAAGAAGATATTCTATTTTATTTTGATTTTATTTTTCTTCTATTATTACTCTCACCAGGGAGCTTTAGTGAAAGATCAGGGGTCTAAAAGTAAACAGACCCCTGATGTTTCAATTTGAGTTAGAAAAAGGACTTAGGATACAGAATCCTCAATTTTTTTCTTTTCTGTCCAGCACTCACTAAGATTGAACAGGAAGTGATCTTTACACAGAACTTCCTGTTCATTCACAAACTGAGGAGATAAAGAGCATGTGACTCATGTTTACCATCTCTATGGTTATCAATGAACACCAGAGTGCTCACTACTGAACACTCCGTTGTTTATACATGAAAGTAAAGGAATCAGTAAACCTGAGACATGTGGTGGCAGTCACATGGTTAATGAATTATAGTGTCCATGAGACCCATCCAATATAGGGTCATGGTTTCTGAAGCAACCATGAGCTTATAGCAAAAGGGAATGCAGAAGATGCAAGGCTTACCAAGGTGGTTAGCTGCAAACAGTTATGTTCCAACTTAAGCCTTACATTCTTGACAACAAAGGGTTAAAAGGCCACATCCAGAAAAGCAATGTTTAAAATATCATATATGCTAAAACTAGGGTTGCACCAACACCAGTCTCGGTGCCAATACTAGGCATTTTCGCGAGTATCAGTACTCACGAAAATGCTCCGATACCCGTAACCGATATCGGATGTGGTGTCAGTATTGGAGCAGAAAGCCTCCTCCTGCCCTCCGGAAGCGGAGTTTGGAGCAGTAGACATCCCTCAGCATTGAGCACAGCAGTGATAAGATCATGCCCGGATCTAGGGAGTACTGGGAAGGCGTGGGTTCCCCTCTTCCAAGCCCTCCACCACCCCTGACCCTTACCTCTTCTTCGCATAGTACATATCTTGATCACAGCAGCACTGAGAGCTCCTCGCCATGCTATGCCTATACAGCTACCATGTGCAGTGTATTGCTAGCTACTGTAACCAAGTTGCCGTTCCTACTATGGAATTTCACTGGTTGGAACTGCAACCAGTAGCTTAGCTCTAACACTGTGCACATTGTAGCTGTAAGGGAATGGGATTTTAGCTCCAGTGTGTGCTATGTGGGGAGAAGGAGCTCTGACTGTGTTCAGGCTGTGTACAATGCAGGGATGGAAGAGAGCTCTGCCTAGTGCACTGCCAGCAATGACCCCTGTACTGTGCCTTTGTTGTGTCCTCTGGTCCACCCTGTGTGAACCTCCCATCCCTAGCCTCCTCCCCCAGCGATCACAGCCTCTTCCATTCCAGCTCTCCCACCACCCTCAACCACCCTGCCCTCACTTACCCATCTACTCCCCCACTATCACCCTGCCCTCAAACTCACTAACAACCCCCCCCCCCTCCTAGGTGATAGGCATCGGTAATGGGTATCTGGGAGTATTTTCAAAAAAGTATCGGTACTTCTACTCAGTGTTAAAAAAGTGGAATTGGTGCATCCCTAGCTAAAAGCCTATTGAAAATTGTGGAACATTTTGCAACCCAATAGCTTACTTTTTGATTCAACCTTAAGAAAACGGATTTAGGCTACATTCACATGGGCAGCTAGAGTCACATAGTTTGCCACATTCAGAGGCATGAAAGTCAATCAAAGTCAGTTAGCCAAACAGGAGAGAGGGGGCGGGGCCGGATCATGGCTCCATGTCTGAACGGATACAGGGAGCTGGACTCGGCTCAGGTGCCCCCCATAGCAAGCTGCTTGCTGTGGGGGCACTCGACTGGAGGGAGGAGCCAGGAGCTCCAAAGAGGGGATTGAGAAGAAGAGGAGGGACAATAAGAATGTTTACGTTCTGTCCTACCTTCATGCAGACACGATGGTCCAAATTCAAACGGCGACTGGTGTTGTGGAGAAAACTCTGTGTCCACAAATACAACCTTAACATGGGAGGGGCGGAAGTCAACGACCAGTTGTTGGCGTCGTACCTAACTGCCCGTAAGGCCACACGCTGGTATAAAAAAAAGAGTGTCTGTATATTTATTCCAATTGGCTCTGCTGAATGCTTATGTGCTATACAAAGCTTCAGGACAAACTGGATCCTTCCTTAAATTTCAGGAAGAGATCATCGCAGCCCTTCTGTTTCGAGACGGTGCTGTGGCCCAACTTCCCAATCCAAATGCAGTGAGCCGGCTGCATGAGAGGCATTTTCAGTACGTCCCTCCTGGTACCCCTACCCAAAGAAATCCCCAAAGAAGATGTCGTGTCTGCAGAAAACGCGGATATAGGCGTGACACCCGCTTTTATTGTCCCTCCTGTCCTGACCAACCTGGTCTTTGCATCTGTGAATGGTGGAGTATTAGCGTAGGGTACAGCATTGCACAGTCCTAGGGCACACTTACAAAAGGGGCTCGAAAGATGAGATGGCCATCACATTCTTAGAGACCCTAATCTGGAGCGTTTACAGTGTATATATATATATATATATATATATATATATATATATATATATATATTTGCAAAAAAATAAAAAATAAATAAAACACACAAAATAAAAAACAAAGCCAAAAATAGTTGGTTTATTTTTCTTCTCTCTCTATTGTTCTATATCTATTATTACTGTATTTTAGAACTGTAATGTTTTATTTGTACTATGTTTTATTGTATTTGCTTTGCAAGTATGGCATGTCTTACCGTTATACTGCAATGTTACTTTGTTTTATAGTCAACCATCATTTGCTTAGCAAGTACGCCATTCAGCTGCAGCACGGGTTTGTTTATTTTGACAGAAACAGTGTTTGCTCCCACGATACATAAAGCCATGACTCCAGCGCTGTAGGAGGTGATTTCACCACAGTTAAAAAAAAAAAAAAAAAAAAAAAAAGCATATATGCCGAAGCATGGGGCAGGGGTGGAGGAACGATTGCTCCTAACATTAGGGGCGAATTGCCCCCATGCTTCGGCATATATTTTTTAGGCACAGATTACATTAAAAAATCAAGTTGTTTTATTAAGTTAATGTTTTATCGTTACCATTGTTTGCTTTTCAGGTATGCCATTCGGCTGCAGCACTGATTTATTTATCTTGACAGCAACAGCGTTTGCTCACGATTTGAAAATTATCGACTCCAGCGCTGTAGGAGGCGATTTCACCACCACAGTTTAAAAAGAAAAAAAAAATGGTGCATGTATGCCCATCATTAGAAGTAGGTGGATGACAGGCGGTATTCTAATGGTGGGCATATCCACCGATCAATCTTTTTTTCGTTCAGCCCACAGGCTGCATGAAAAAAAGAAAATTACAATATATGCCTAACAAGGATCACCAATGTACTGGTACGTTGCTGGACTGAGTGGTTATACCAGAATGATGCCTGCAGGTTTATGTATCATCCTTTTCAACCAGTGGTCAGCTTTCATGTAAAAGCAAACCTAGCAGCTAATTAGCCTCTAGACTGCTTTTACACGTTCCCGCCTACCGTCTTCCATGGTTTTCTTGGGCTCTCCTGTCCCAACAGGGAACCCGAGAATGCAGCTGGTGTTTCCGCCAGCTGACCATAGAGCTGATTGGGAAATTGGGAAAGCATTTTAGCACACCAATCTTGGTGTGGTCAGATGCTTTGAGGGCAGAGGAGAGATCTAGGGGATCTAGATCTCAATTTTTAATTTTTTTTTTTTTTTAAAAGGAGTACCTGTCACTATCTATTGCTATAATAGTAGATATTTACATTCCCTGAGATAACAAAAAAAAAAAAAATGAAAGGAACAGTTTAAAAATAAGATAAAAAAAATAAAAAAGCAAAAATAATTAATTAAAAAAAAGCGCACCCCTGTCCCCCCGTGCTCACGTGAAAAGGCAAACGTCGGTCTGGTGTCATATGTAAACAAAAACTGCACCATGCATGTGAGGCATCACCGCGAAGGTCAGATCGCGGGCAGTAATTTTAGCAGTAGACCTCCTCTGTAAATCCAAAGTGGTCACCTGTAAAGGATTTTAAAAATGTATGTAGTTTGTCGCCACTGCATGTTTTTTGCGCAATTTTAAAGCATGCCGTGTTTGGTATCAATGTACTCGGCATAAGATTATCTTTTTTATTTCATCAAACTTTTGGGCAATATAGTATGTTTTAGTGCATCAAAATGAAAAAAAAAGTGTTTTTTTCCACCAAAAAATTGCGTTTGAAAAATCGCTGCGCAAATACTGTGTGAAAAAAAAAATTGCAACACCCACCATTTTAATCTGTAGGGCCCTTGCTTTAAAAAAAAATATAATGTTTGGGGGTTCAAAGCAATTTTCTAGCAAAAAAAAAAAAAATTTTCATGTAAACAAAAAAAAAAAAAAGTGTCAGAAAGGGCTTGGTCTTCAAGCGGTTAGAAGAGAGTGGGTGATGTGTGACATAAACTTCTAATGTTGTGCATAAAATGCCAGGACAGTTCAAACCCCCTCCCCCAAATGACCCCTTTTTGGAAAGTAGACACCCCAAACTATTTGCTGATAGGCATGTTGAGTCCATGGAATGTTTTATATTTTGCCACAAGTGTCGGAGAAAATTACAAACTTTTATTTTTTTGCACAAAGTTATCACTAAATGGTATATTGCTCAAAACATGCCATGGGCATATGTGAAATTACACCCCAAAATACATTCTGTTGCTTCTCCTGAGTACAGGGATACCAGGTGTGAGACTTTTTGGGAGCCTAGCTGTGTACAGTACCCCAAAAACCAATAACCAGCTTCAGGCTTTCTAAGGGCGTAAATTGGTGATTTCACTTCCTCATTACCTATCAGTTTCGGAGGCCATGAAATGTCAAGATAGCACAAAACCCCCACAAATGACCCCATTTTGGAAACTAGGCACCCCAATGTATTTGCTAAGAGGCATGGTAAGTATTTTGCAGCTCTCATTTGTTTTTGAAAATAAAGAAACTTTTTTTTTTTTTTTTTTCAATTTTCAAAACTTTGTGACAAAAAGCGAGATCTGCAAAATACTCAACAAGCCTCTCAGCAAATAGCTTGGGGTGTCTACTTTTCAAAATGGGGTCATGGGGGGGGGGTTGCTATCTGGGCATTTCATGGTCTCCGAAACTGTGATAGGAGGCAGTGAGGAGTGAAATAAAAAATGTACGCTCTTAGAAAGGCAGTGATTGGTTTTCGGGGTCCTGTACGTGGTTAGACAAAAAGTCCCACACATGTAGTATCCTCATACTCAGGAGAAGCAGCAGAATGTATTTTAGGGTGTAATCCCACATATAACCATGCCATGTTTGAACAATATACCATTTAGTGACAACTTTGTGAAAAAAAAAAAAATAAAATACATTTTTCCGAAACTTGTGGCAAAATATAAAATATTCTATGGACTCAACATGCCTCTCAGCAAATAGCTTGAAAAGTCTTCCTTCCAAATGGGGTCATTTGGGTGGGTTGTGCTATGTCGGCATTTTATGACCTTCGAAACTGTGATAGGTAGTGAGGAGTGAAATAAAAAATTTACGCCTTTAGAAATCCTGAAGGCGGTGCTTGGTTTTCGGGGTCCTGTACACGGCTAGACTCCCAAAAGGTCTTACACATGTGGTATCCCCATACTCAGGAGAAGCAGCAGAATGTATTTTGGGGTGTAATTCCACATATATCACTTAGTGACAACTTTGTATCATTTTTTTTTCTTCAATTTTTCAATCACTTGTGACAAAAAAAAAAAATATTCAATGGGCTCAACATGCCTCTCAGCAATTTCCTTGGGGTGTCTACTTTCCAAAATGGGGTCATTTGGGGGGGTTGTACTTAGCACCTCTAGAAATGAGATAGGCAGTCATAAACTAAAAGCTGCGTAAATTCTAGAAAAATGTACCATAGTTTGTAGACGCTACAACTTTTGCACAAACCAATAAATATACGCTTATTAACTTTTTTTTTTTTACCAATGACATGTGGCTGAATACTATTTGGCCTAAAATGTATGACTAAAATTGAGTTTATTGAATTTTCCTTAATAACAAAAAGTAGAAAATATCATTTTTCAAAATGTTCGTTTTTTTTCAGTTTATATCGCAAAAAATAAAAAAATAAAAATAAAAATCGCAGAGGCAATCAAATACCATCAAAAGAAAGTTCTATTTGTGTGCAAAAAAAGGAGGCAAATTTTGTTTGAGTACAGCATTGCATGACCGCGCAATTACAAGTTAAATCAGCGCAGTGCCAAATTGTAAAAAGTGCTCTGGTCATTTAGCAGCCAAATCTTCCGGGGCCGAAGTGGTTAAAAAAAAAAAAAAAAAAAAAACACAAGACTTTACAATCATTTTAATGATTTTCTTGCAGCTGTACTTTGATAGGAAGTAAAAAAAGAGACAATTTTAAGTGTTTAAGTGGGCATCTTATTTGCAGTAACAGGTTAAATTTATTGTGCACTCCTCGGGTTTATATGCCCATAATAAACATACATACAAAATATATATATATTATATATATTCTTCTAGGTATACTTTAGGGATGACTAAATGAAAAGAAAAAAAAAAAAAAAAAGGAAGGACATTGTATGCAACTTGTTGCCCAAAGTCATCCGATTCTTCCTTTTTAAATCTGCAGATTGCAGGAAACTAAACCTTGAGCATGCAAAAAAAGAAGAAATTGCAAGTTACAAATAGAAAATGTACTCCAGCGTTTTTTAAACTATAGATAGAAGGAAGCAGAAGATGAATGAAGGGACCATCCAAGTGGGAGCCTTCAGTTCCACCTGGCCACCCGCCAGGAGAAGAGAGTTAATGAGGACATCTGCTGTTCTGCAGTGAGTCACATCCACACTGTAAGGAGCCAGCCTAAACAGCTTGCTTCATGACTCTTTTTTTAGGCTTTTTAATAGATTTTGGCAGGAAAGCTTAAGGTCAATGTCTAGAAAAATCTTTATCACGGTTTCCGTGATGAAGATAGAAATGAAAAAAAAAAAATTGTATGTGGTAACATTTTAAGCTTTTTGTATGCATTTATATAGCATTATCAGGTTCACACCTTTGAGCTGCAGGAACATGCATGTGCATGTTATTCGTTTTGGTGCCATTCATGCTTAATGGCACACATGCTTCTTAGCGCACCACAATGCACAGTAACACACTACTGTGAGTTGTGGTGTGAGTTGTGGTGTGCTTTCTTTAATATATATTAAAAAAAAAAAAAAAAGTACACTCATCTTTTGAAGTGTTTTAGTGCACCAAGCAGCCCATTCAAATAAATAGACTTTGACCAATAATAATACATTGCATATCACCTGAATGGCAACAGTTCCTCCCACACATCTCTTACATGTGGATGGGAACAAGCAGGGAAAGATCATGTGAGCTCTGCCGCACACGAAGAAAAAGATTGTTGTTTTTTTGGAGATGCTGCAGCATTATGTATACATACTGTATTAACGGATAATGTCACTTAACCTTTTTATCACTAATATCATTTTTACTGTGAAACGGGTGGATATAGCCACTGCCTCTAGGAGGCTTGAACACTTTGCAAATCAAAAAGAGCACAGTCCTATCTAAGGGTTATACCCATTTACATGAACATAAATTTATGGGTAGCAAGCAGTGCACAACAGGAAAATGTGAAACAACCGTCCTTGAATACATGTGGCAACAGGCCAACAGCAAGAAAATGACCAATTACCAATATTTTACATGGACAGTAAAGGGGTAGCAGTGATGGTTTTCACAGTGCCAACATCCAAATATAAGCATACAAAAGAGAAGAATTCCCCTTGGGTAGGAATCACAATCAATTAAATAGAAAAATAATCATATATTTATTTAGAAAATACAAAGATAAAAACATGTATCATGGACCCTTGCCAAATTTAGATGAGAGAGAGAGAGAGAGAGAGAGAGAGAGAGAGAGAGAGAGAGAGACAGAGAGACAGAGAGACAGAGAGACAGAGAGACAGAGAGACAGAGAGAGAGAGAGAGAGAGAGAGAGAGAGAGAGAGAGAGAGAGAGAGAGAGAGAGAGATTCTATCGTCTAAGATAAACTGAGCTTATGAGCATGATTTGCAAAACGTACAAACTTCCTAGAGGTGGTGGCCACAGCCACATCTTGAAGAATAGACTACTACCAACTCTAATGAACACTGGGAGGAAACCAATTAACAAACTGGCTTACATTTGTTTCAAAAGGAGAGCAGGGGGTATGTGAACCAGATCACGGAAAGCACTGTATTCTGCCAAGCTTATTCTCTGGTATGCCAGTGCTGTATATAAAAAAATCACTGCTCCCCCTGTCATACCTTTAAATTCAGAGAACTCCATAAATGTCTTACCAAAGATGAATGCATGTAATTTGACCTCAAGCTCTTTGCAGACTCCTAGGAACAAAATGAGCTGAGCTGATTACAGGAACAAAGGATTAGAATTCTGAGAACTCTGAAAAAGCAAACTAAATACTGTTGACTAGTTTGCTCAGAACAAAAAAAAAAAGAAAAAAAATGTAAGAAACCTGTAGAAAAACATGACTGGCTGCAGAATAAAATGAAAGGTTTTTTTTTAGTAACACTGGATTAGAAATTGCTTCAATTCATAATTAGGTCTGATATGCAAGGGATCCTGGAGTGATCAGAGATAGTTTAGATAAGACTGACAAATGTTAGATTTATTAAACTGGAGAGAAAAAGAAAATGGAGCAAAAGTGTACTAAAAACAGCCCTAACCAGATACTAATTTCACCATCTATCTAGCACAGGTGTCAAACATGAGGCCCACGGGCCAAATCCATCCTGCCGGGCCATTTCATGTGGTCCTTCCACCCAGGGCTTTTTTTTCAGCTGGAACGTAGCAGAAAGCCGTTTCTCCACCTCCAGCTCCTGCTCTCCGCTCACCACTGTCCCTTGTAAACACAGATGCTATCTGTGTTTACAAGGACAGCATTCCTCTTGGTGGCATGTGGCTCTCACAGATCCTTGCATCCACTCACGGCAGAGACAGATGCCGACCAATGAGCTCCCTGCAAGTGAGAAAGCAACAGAGCTGCCTACACTACCAGGAGGTACTAGAGCCAGGCCGAGTAAGCGAAATGCGAGGAAGCTTTTGGGGTGGAGCTTGGAGATGAGGACGCACCCCTAAACCCTGCACTCTGTATGTAGCGCGATTCCTTAACCCTGTACACAGCGCACTCCTGAACGCTGCACTCTGTAGGCCGCATACTCCTGAACTCTGTGTGCACCTTACACCTGAGCCCTACATTCTGTGCGTAGCATACTCCTGAACCCTGCATGGCCCTATGAAACCACGCTAATTTGGCCCACGATGAAATGGAGTTTGACATCCCTCTAGCACAAAACACTCACTGACGAATCTAGCAGAGAAGACTCATTAATCAGAATTCTTCATTCATTATAAAGAAATAGAAAATATGAAGATGTGGATCCTGCTGCTCTCAGTCCCTTACCAAAAGAGAGAGCAGCACTGCTGCACATGTGACAGCACTGAATCATGAGAGGTGTCAGGTAGTTGTTTGGTGGTGGGGGAGGGGGTATTAGAACAATTAGTAGGACTTTTTTTACTTTTATGCAGGGAATGCATTAAGGTGAAAAAACATTCTGACTTAAGAAACACTTTAAAGTGTACGTGTAACAAAAACATACATGTTTCATTTTGCATTGAGTAGGGAAGGGCTTAAATTTGTATCAATTTATTTCTTGCAGTGTCTCAGTTAGGAGATGTACCCTCATTTCCTGTCCCAATGATGCATAAAGAAGTGAGGAAATCACTACAGAGTGAAGAGAAATTACCCACTTAGACCACTGTTATCAGAATAGGTGCCCCCATTGTAAAATTTACCCCAACCTTTTCATCCTGGTGACAAACCCAAAAATAAATGGTAAAAATATATAAAATACGTGAATCTCCCTTGACAAGGGGTCCAACCTTTAAAACTTTATCCAAAACTAAAAATGTATATTATATACACACACAGTATATGATATATACATACACACAGTGCCTTGAAAAAGTATTCAAACCCCTTAGATCTTTTGATAAACATACTGGTCACATTTCAAAAAATGTATTCAGTTTTGAATTCTAATTCAGAAAAAAATATTTTACATGCATAAATGGGAACAAGATCTAGATGAAACTATTTTAACGGATGAAGGGTTCAAGTTGGCACAATACAACTCTAAATCCCATACTAAATACTTCCCTGATAGAAGCTAATTATAAAAGGTATTACTAAAGGTGGTATATGGTACTGATTAGAAAAGCCAAATAATTCCCAGAGGTATCGCCACTGTTTTAGGGGATGTGGTATGGATGGCACTATGTTCCATATTTGGTGGACGTGTCCAAAAATAAAAAAAAAATTTGGATATGCGTTCAAAATTTCATATACTACTTAACCCAAATTAACCTTATTAAATCTCCTAAACAAGCATTATTGGGATGCCCACTAGAAAATTCTCAGGGACATATGAGGAAATTTATAGCATTCATCTTTACTGCTGCTAGAATTGCAATAGCCAAATCCTGGAAATCTCCTACTGTTGCCATTGAATTGGTTAAAAATAAATTGTCATTTATAATGATTAATGAACGTCTTACAGCAATATTACTAGACAGTGTTCTTTTGACAAAGTATGGAAACCCTGGATAGACTATTTGTCGAATTGTTTATGATCGGGTTTTATATTGCTTCCTTGTTGTGTACTCCTTTTTCAGTACACTCTATTTTCAATTGTTTTCTTTCTTTATTGAACTTTTCTCCACTCCTTTTTTTTTTATATTAGAGATGTCTCTCAAAGACAAGACCCTTTGCAAGAATCATTTAGTAACACTTTGTATTTAAAATATTTGTGGTTAGATGGTTCTTTCTATAAATAATTCTACCACACTAATGTTTATTTTTGACTATCTTGTATTTATATGATTGTACGTTTTCCTTTCTATTTGATATATCAATAAAAAAATTATTGAAACAAACCCCTTGACATTTTTCACGTTACTAAATAACATAAAATTTATTTTATTGGGACTTTATGTGATATACCTACACAAAGTGGCACATAATTGTGTAGTAGAAGAAAAATGATAAATGGTTTTCAAAATTTTTACAAATAAATATCTGAAAAGTGTGGCGTGCATTTGTATTCAGCCCCCTTTACTCTAATACCCCTAACTAAAATTTAGTGGAACCAATTGCCTTCAGAAGTCACCTATTTAGTAAATAGAGTCCACAAGTGTGCAATTTAATCTCAGTATAAAACACAGCTGTTCTGTGAAGTCCTTAGAGGTTTCTTAGAGAACCTTGGTGAACAAACAGCATCATGAAGGCCAAGGAACAAACCAGACAGGTCAGGGATAAAGTTGTGTAGAAGTTTTTAAAGCAGGGTTAGGTTATAAAAAAATATCCCAAGCTTTGAAAATCTCATGGAGCACTATTCAATCCATCATCCGAAAATGGAAAGATTATAGCACAACTGCAAATTTACCAAGATATGGCCATCCACTTAAACTGACAGGCCAGGCAAGGCAAACAAGGAGCGCATTAATCAGAGAAGTAGCCAAGGGGCCCAAGTTAGGAGCTGCAGAGATCCAGGGCTCAAGAGGGAGAATATGTCCACAGGACATCTATTAGTCATAAACTCCACAAATCTGGTCTTTATGGATGAGTGGCAAGAAGAAAGCCATTTTTGAAAGAAAGCCATAAGAAGTCCTATTTGCAGTTTGTGAGAAGCCATGTGGGGGACACAGCAAACATTTGGAAGAAGGTGCTCTGGTCATATAAGACCAAAATTGTACTTTTTGGTTTCAAAGCAAAACGCTATGTGTGGCGGAAAACTAACACTGCACATCACCCTGAACAAACCATCCCCACTGTGAAACACGGTGGTGGGCAGAATCATATTGTAGGAATGCTTTTCTTCAGCAGGGACAGGGAAGCTGGTCAGTTGACGGGAAGATGGATGGAGCCACATACAGGGCAATCTTAGCAGAAAACCTGTTAAGAGTCTGCAAAAGACTTGACAGGGGCAGAGGTTCACCTTCCAGCAGACAATGACCCTAAACATACACAGCCAGAGCTACAATGGAATGGTTTAGAATCGCCAAGTCAAAGTCCAGACCTAAATCCAATTGAAAATTTGTGGCAAGACTTGAAAATTGCTGTTCACGAACGCTCTCCATCCAATCTGACAGTGCTTGAGCTATTTTGCAAAGAAGAATGGCCAAAAATGTCACTCTCTAGATGTGCCAAGCTGGTATAGACATACCCAAAAAGACATGCAGCTGTAATTGTAGTGAAAGGTGGTTCTACAAAGTATTGACTTGTATTGGGGCAAAAGTTCTGTTAAAGTGCAACTCCACTTTTGTTGAGAAAAAAAAACATTCCCCTCTGGTTGATCAATGTACATTGCGAGGGTTATAACCACCTTTGTTGCAGTTTCCTACCTTTAGATATTCTGAAGAAATCGGCTTGTCTCTCGGTACGGAGTGAGCCTAATGGGAGTGGATTCATAATTATCCGTCAGCTGTGCAGCTGCAGAGCTCTAATGAGGAAAGCTGCTGGGCCTGCATCCCTTTAGAAATGTTCCTACTGGGTGTATCTCACCAAAAATGACATTTTTGTTGCAGGGGATGCCTGAAATCTGACTTGCATCTTAGGCAGACTTCTGGGAAAATTGGCGAGCCAACCACACAAGCAGAAAATTATGTTTCTGGGGGTGGTCCGTACACATTCTGTGTACAGAACAACTCCAGGTAGCCATATTCCATTGCATTTTTAGAAAATTAGAGCGGCTGCAGATTGAAGAGAAAAGGTTATTTTTAAAAACATTCAATTACATTATGACTTGTGTCATAATTGGATACGCTATATTATTTTTTCTTTGTTTGCTATCCCCACAAAAGTGGAGTTACCCTTTAATGTGACTAACCTTTTACCACCCCCTAATGAAAAAAATATATGAAGATTCAAGTAACAAGTAGTCATATGACAAGCATTTCTTGAACTGGAACAATACACCATAGTATCAAACAACTGGCATACAGAATCAGGAAGGATTTATTACCAACGTGTAAGCAGACTACATAAAAGCTAATCCCAAACTTAACCCTAGAAAAATCTAAAACGTATACTAAAAGGGGCTGAAACCTAGGTTTTAAAATCAATCACATTTTACAGAGGCTCCTCACAGATGTTTATAAAAGTCCCAAGCTTTATAAATAATATATAAAATAATAATAAAAATTATAAATACAGGTTAATCTTCCAAAACATTACTTTTATCCTTGCTGATCCAGAATGTAAAAGAGGTGGGTCATTAAAGCGGAGTTCCACCCGTTTTTTAGTTTATTAAAAGTCAGCAGCTACAAAAAGCATAGCTTCTGACTCTTAACAGACAGACACTCACCTGTCCCATGGTCCAGCGATGTGGCCACCCGGAGCCTCGTTGCTCTCCCCCTCCTCTCCTCGGCACCGTCCATGCAACTGTGGGCACCCGGCCGTGACAGCTTACGGCTTCACGGCCGGGCGCTCACTGCGCATTCGCGAGTCGCGCTGAGCTCTGCTATTGGGCAGCCAATCTTCTGGGACCTGTGTTGTGTCCCAGAAGATCGCTGGCAGGGAGGGGCCACCTAGGGCGAGAGGAGTATTCCCCTAGTTGGCCAAAAAGAGGAAGGAGGAAGTGGATACACGAAGAAATAAAGGTACACACTCCCCCCCCCCAAAAAAAAATGCCAAATATGGCATGTCAGGGGGCGAGGAGTGGCTAAAGCGCAAGTTCCACTTTTGGGTGGAACTCCGCTTTAAATTATTATAATAAAATACAGTTAAAACTATCAACTTGCTTGTACAGAAAGCCAAAATGCAGCTATATTTTGACAATATTTGACACCCCTGACATTGGGTGAACTTATATAACATTTTCTCAGAAGTGTAGATTTTCTTTTATTTTAAAACCGGTTAAAAATGGCAAGCATGGCTGACCATGGAGGAGAGGAGATGCATTCCATAGTGCGCAGTGCTAAACAAATGATATTACTACTGACTTTTCCCTGTAGCTCTTCTATGCCTAAACACAGAAGGACCCTAGGAACACCCAGGCACCTGCAATCACATGTTCTGCTAAGCTTCTTCACCTTTTCAGTGTCCACCAGCCCGACAAGGGAAACTAGTATGGCGCTGACAAAACCCACCTACAAGAAAGACTTATCTTGACTTTTCTGACTCACCCTCTTGCACAGCAGACTCTCTCCCTGCTGGCCTTGCCGGCTTGGTCACCTGACTCCCCAATCTGCTCACCTAATCTCAAGCTGCTAGATTCTCCACCAGCTGTCTACTGCAAATTCAGAGAGAACGATTGACAGGGACATCGAGGACATGCTATGAGAGCTCTCAACCAGGGCAGATTTCAATTCCTAGGACACCAGAACATAAGGGGCACTGAGAAAGGAGGTAGATGACCTGCACCAAAAGGTTCCCCAATCTGCTCACCTAATCTCAAGCTGCTAGATTCTCCACCAGCTGTCTACTGCAAATTCAGAAAGAACGATTGACAGGGACATCCAGGACATGCTATGAGAGCTCTCAACCAGGGCAGATTTCAATTCCTAGGACACCAGAACATAAGGGGCACTGAGAAAGGAGGTAGATGACCTGCACCAAAAGGTTCTACAAGTAGAAACTAAAAAATGTCAGCACAGATTAGTAGTCAGACTCACATGAAGGAAAGGGATGGTCGGCACTCAGGATGACATCCAAAATGGTATTTCTTTATGGAGTACATGTACAAAGCTGTAAAACAGTCTACGCGTTTCAGACATTAGTCCTTAGTCATGGCTCACCTGTTTTCCTTAGACTCACATGAAGTCTCCATATTGGCACTGAAAAAGGCCCAACTTATGCACCAGCACAGACTAGCCAACGTCCATTGTAGAGTGGGAGATGGCAAAAATTGCAAGTGTTGCAACATCATCAGGCTATGCAGCATACCTGAGGCCACCAGCAGCCCTGATTTGTGGCCCTCGGTCATGGCAATTCTAAACTCCATCTGCAACAAACTGCCCACAAAAGCCCTGAAACTGGACCAACTGCACTGAGTATTTAGAGCTTAAAATATCCACACAGGTCGACAGAGAAGTCTTATGTAGGGTCAATTTTTACAATAGAAAGGAAGAAATCATGTGTCGAGCCTGGCACATGAGTCTGGTGGACATTCTTTTTAATAACAGTGGGGCAATAGGGATTTCCACCAACTTTACATCAGCCAAGCTTTGGAGCTCATGATCAGTACCTAGCCATCTTGGCCTAAGCCAATTCGAACCCTAATTTTTTTGAGAGCTACCTAGTCCCAAGTTAAACTTGTACCACTCTCCTGAAGTCAACAGCCTGCTCTAACCACTACACCCCAGTCTCATGACCCACCCATGCTACGCTGACTTTGTTATCGCTTTCATGGCTTCTACTTTTAAAAAGGGACAGGGGACTTCACCCTCCACAGTATACTTACATAGGGGCTATAGCCTCAGCAGTGGGAGAGAGAAGATTATACTTTCTGCAAAAATGTCAAATACCATATACTGTATATTTTCTAGTGGTTTATTCTTTTGCTATGCATTGCAGAATGGTCACCATGAGTTGTTGGGTAACAGCCTATGGGTCCTTTAAAAGAATAAAGGCACTGCTGCAGTGTCCCAACTACAAAGTCCAGATCGGGTTCCTGCATTGACTCTACTTGATGTTCTGGTCTTCCCCCAGAGCCTCTACACAGACCTCAGGTCTGGGAGCCCTGAGGAAAACCATGGTGTTTAAACAGGTGTTACTTTAAGCCATTAAATCTCTTTATGCAAGAACGGAAGACTTAATAAAATAGGTTTGGTACTGGCCAGGATCAGCTGAGGCTGATACATTTCTAAACAAATGTAAATATTTAACCCACACCTCCACGTGGCTCCTGCTTCCATGTGGGGTTCTCCCTTCTGGTCCTTTACAAGAGATTTACCCTGAGTCCTAGCAGACTGACAAGAGCTTCTGACTGTTACCGGACAAGGGACAGACCTTACACCTGCAGGTAGCATAATCCCACCAAAGGGAAATGGGGAGCCACACTTTTCACGTCCGTTCTTCATGATCCCACTGTATATAACACTGTAGCCACCCTCACTTGCCCGAGATAGACAATGGGATTTATAGTGTGCATAGAGCACTGCATATGACTGCAATCAACATGCACTGATCATTTCAAGCAAATAAAAGGGAGGAAAAGGGATGAGGAAAGGTTTAGGAGCTTAGATGAAATGTTACAAGGGAGAAAGAAAAAAAAATCTTTTAGGAAAAAACTGATTACAGGACCATTAAGTAGTGATTGTGTAATTTTTTTTTTTTTGAGGATAAGGATATTGCTTAGTGTCACTTTAAATATACATGTCTTGCATACCACCAAATATCAGCTGAATGGTTCAAAGGTAATGCAGATAGAAAGCCCACATCGGGATAGCAGCTGTTGCAAAATAAAATTTAGACAAGGGATTCCAGGAAGAAGCTTAAACAAAGAAATCTTTGTTGCGTGTCTTAGGCCAGCTGATAGATATAAAAGAGAAAAGGTTCCCCATATGGGAGACTGGGAGCTCTTTTTTTCCATTGCGGCATAACAAGAAAAGAAGGTCACCAAGCCACTGATATTTGAGATGGGTTAAAAAAGAATAGCTACACCAGCTGGCCACATAAATTAAAAGGGACCTAGTCACTCCTTTGGCCTTGAGGCTCAGAAACACAATAGACACCCTAATGTGACCTCATTCGACTCAATTACACTTTGAATGTATTGTGTAACATCTCATTGTTTCATACCTTAAAATGGATAAACATTACAGTAAATCATGGCACAGTTTTCACTTCAGGCCCTCCAGATTGATATCTTATCATCAGGATTGTCATGTGCCAAATAAATGCCTATAACATCACATAATAAAACTACATTTACAATAAAAGTCAATTGCTTTTAAAATGAGGCCTAGTTATGACCACTTTAGGACCCATTTAAAGAATTTTTTTTTTTTTTTTTAATGCGATCGGCATGATTTATGATGGGTAGGTACTAGAGAGGTCATATCTGTAACATCTTACAGATGTTGCCAAGGTGCCTCAAAAACTAAAGATGGCCATGCACCCATAGATTTTTCCTTTAGCCTGCAAGCTAATCTAATAGATTCTTTTGATGAACCTCCTGCTGCAGCTATTGTATTCTGACAGCTGGTACAGAGAGGAGAAAGGAGGGTTTCAGACAGGTTAGCCCTGTCCCCACTAGGGAGATTTTCTCTTATTACTTGCCTGAGTAAGCACACCATTGGAATGATGTGAATGGAAACGCTTGTGTCCCTTCTCCCGGGTGCATACCCCACATGTTTCTACAGAGAATTCTGTAGGAAGCCAGTGACACTGTTAGTTCCTGTTGGTATTCTCTAAATGCTGGAGTGGAGTAGAAAAAAACAAAAAAAAAAACCAAAAAAAACAAACAATGATGATGATGTTGATGGAAAGCCCCCACCCCTGTTTAGGGATGGTTGTACCATATGGACTCCCTAAGATACACAAGGAATTTGCCTCACCAAGACCGATTTTAGGCGGAAGCCATACTGTCATGTATAACTTTCCATAGTATTTGGTTACTACCCTTTTACCCTTCGTAGGCAACATACCACACCATATTCAGAACTCTGGAGAATTTGGAGGTATGCGGACTGACAAAGCCTGGTACACGCTATCAGTTTTTTTGTTCAACCCAGCGGGCTGAACGAAAAAAAAAAACTGAAGAGCTCAGGAGGAGATCCTGTACTAGCTATCCGATGTTAGTACAGTGACCTCCCTGCTGAGCTATGGAGTTCTGACAGGGGGATTTCCTCCTACCAGAACACACCTGTCAGCGCTCTCAGCCATTGCCTGAGAGTGCTGATCGGATGTCAAACAGCAGATCTTTTTCGGTCATACCCCTTGGACAGAAGGTGGACTTTCGGCCGGCTTCTGTCAGGCCAGCTGCCGTACACATGAGCTGAATGCCAACCAGTTACTATTGAACCAGCCAATACCGCCATATATTTGGCCCATGTGTATGGTCCTTAAGAGCCAGAAGAGACAATGGTGTTCTAGGATATCACATCCCTTTTCACTTCTATACCAACTGAAGAGGCTATTGAGACTGTAGGTAAACTTCTGAAACAAAATATGACGCCTGACAGTTGAAGAGAACTCAAGCCAAACCATGTATGTTTCTTGCTTGACCTTTGTATCAACACCTATTTGAAGAACATGGGTAACTTCTAAAGACAGAAGAACTATGCTATGGGATCACCGGTATCTCCCATTGTATCTCACCCTTACATCATGGGTGCTCAACCTCGATTTTAACATAAGCAATTTTCCAGCATAAACATTAAACCCATGCCAGTCACAATTAGATTGTGAGCACTCATGAAACCATAACTTGAACTAGTCTAAAAGGCCTGTCGTTACCATACATTCCAGACAGCCTTAGACTGGTCGAACTTCCACTGAAAGGCATAGCCCATAAAAGGAAACCTTTAGGCCTCATGTACACTGCTGCTGGTGAACGGATGTTTAGGAGCAGTTGGGCATTTTTTTCAGTCGCCCCTGAACTCTCCTCTATGTTATCTTATCAGTACATGTACACAGGGTTGTTTATAGTCATTTCTAGGCAGTTGAGAGTTCAGAAGCATTTTTTGGAACGCAATAAAATGCGTTCAGGAGAGACGTTCAGAGGCATTGTTCAAAGCTCTAAAACGCAGTAACTCGCGTTCAGCAGTGTTTCGTTTACAGACGTTTTTCATTTTAAAAAAATGAAATTGAAAAATGGTCCTAAACCCAAAACGCGACATGTAAACACGTCTAAACGGACTTTTTAAATGTTGGATTCTACCTTTCAAGTTAAATTGTTCAGGAGAGATTAAACAACGTCATGAAGTACATGAAGCCTTATGCTGGCAAGGCAAAAACCGCCAAGTTGTGACAAACAACCTGAAAAGAAAAGAAGAACGGGGCAGGTGGGCAACTCCCCTTCCTGTTTCTTCAAACGGTAAGTGAAAAATTTACTTTACGAAGGAACTTTTATAGAGTTCAGGCACTGCCCCTCACCCATAGCCAATCATCTTAACCCGTTTTAGGTTTCATCCATTTAGTACACGCCCCTGTCACTAGGCCATACTCCCTGCAGTCAAGGCTCCCTTTTACCTATGGGATCAAGGGGCCTATTAGCACTCTGCAACATCCAGCTGAGATGATATAAGCAAACAGTCAAAAGACGAAAGGACACACATCTCAGGTGTGCCTTGAAAGTTTGTGGCTATCCATACTGGACCTTCATAAAAAATCCAACAGAGCGAAGCAAAACGCGCAGAGAATTAAAGTCATCTGGTATGTAGCTGGAGTGTCAGAAAAACCCAGAAGATTTTTTTGCAAACATTTCATTCCTAGGTCGATCTCTGTTCAAGCCAACAGCTGTAAAAAAAGAAAGAAAAAAAAAAAAAAAAAAAAACCCCACAGGCAGCCTGCCAAGTTTATCACAATATCGCTCAGGTGAGATAAAGAGAAACATTGTAACATTTAGTTCTTTTTAGATCAAAAGAATTAACTTCTGTCTGTAGATGAAGACAGTTTAACCTCTAGCCAACCAGCCGCCGCAGTTACACTGTGGCAGGTTGGCACGGCTGTGCAAATCGCCATAGGTACACAACAACTCTTTAAGAAGCTATTGCAGGCGCGTGCGCCCACCGCCTGTGTCCCCGAAGCCGATGCACGTGCCCGGCGAGCACGATGTCCACCTGGCACCCGCGATCACTCGTGACAGAAGGTAAACACACAAATCCGATTCTGACAAGGGAGAGGAAATAGATTGTGTGTTCCTACCAAGTAGGAACAACGATAGGTCTCCTCCTCTAGTCGTTCCCATACCCCTACAGTTAGAACACATTTAACCCCTTGATCGCCCCCTAGTGTTAACCCTTTCCCTGCCAGTGACATTTATACAGTAATCAATGGCTATTTATAGCTCTGATCGCTATATAAATGGCACGACCGCACAACTGTTAAAGCGACGCAGTGCCGTATCACAAAAAAAGGCCTGACCAAGAAGGGGGCAAATCCTTCCAGGGCTGAAGTGGTTAACCACTTAAATACTAAACCTTTTTTTGACACTTGTTGCTTACAAGATAAAGTCTCAGTATTACTTAGAACCCCCAAACATTATTATATATATATATATATATATATATATATATATATATATATATATATATATATATTTTAGCAGAGACCCTAGAGAAAACAAATGGCGGTTGTTGCAATATTTGATGTCACACTGTATTTGTGCAGTGGTCTTTCAAACACAATATTTTTGGAAAAAAATACACTTTAATGAATTTAAAAAAACAAAAAAAAAAAAAAACAGTAAAGTTAGCCCAATCTCACACTGGGCCCCCTGGCTTAAAGACAGCAGAAGTGCTTCACTCAAGTAAAATAGTCCATACCAGTTGCTCCCGCCCCACCCCCACTACCCTGTTACACATCTCATACATGCAGTTTCAGGACCTTTCTTCCATACACCCCTCCATTATCCCCAGAATGACTTTATACCAGTCGTTCCCAAACTGTGGTCTGCAGGATGGATGTGGCCCTTTGCTTGCTATTATCTGTCCCTTTGGTCATTAATCCTCCAACTGATACAAGGCATTATTCCTCCCACTATCAACAAGGTTGAGGCATCATTCCTTTCACCGACATCAGTAGTGGGGCATATTACGCCCACTGACACCAACGAATGGGCACGATTTCTTCCATTGACACCAGTAGTGGGGCATTACTCCTCCTACTGACACCAACAATAAGGAACAATTTCTTCCATTGACACCAACGATTGGGCACAATTCCTCCTACTAGTACCAATGATGGGGTATTATCCCTCCCCCTAATAACCACATGTGCTTTGTAATTTTTCTACTCCTTCTGACCACCAAGCCTGAGGAATTGTTTACTCCCATTGACGCTGGGGCATTTTCTATTTGCTCTGGCCATAGTTCGGCCCCCCCAATGTCTGAAGCACAGTACACTGTCCCTTTGCTTAGAAAGTCTGGAGACCCCAGCTCTATACACTGATCTGCCATCCTAACATTATGACCTGTCCTTTGTTTACCTTGTTCTATTTGTTATGCTAGAAGTATCTTAACTTCTTTTATTTGATTTCTAGCAACTGCCACATGGCAAAGTACCACCACTGGCCTTTGCAACCACCCTGCATGGGACGTTACAATTCCCAATTTAACTTTGCCTTCCTATATGTTGACATGTACTTTTTGACACTTTTTTTTTTTTTTGTACTTTGTGGTTATGGCTGTTTTATGTGAGACTTCTTTCTTTCTTTTACATGACCTGAAGTTCATCAAGTCCAACCTATGTGTGTGATTATATGTCAGTATTACATTGTATATCCCTGTATGTTGTGGTCATTCATAAGATATTGTATGGTCTATTATACTATATTTATGTCATACTATTTCACAGTCTTGCACTTATTTATGCAATTTTGTACTGTTCTCTTAAAAAATAAAAAAGTATTTAAAAAAATGTTTTATGGAAAGGAAACAACCTGCAAGTAACCATTTACTACAATACTTACATTTTCTGTGATTTTACCTGAAATTTTTTAACGTTTAGTAACCGGGTCCAAATATGCCTGTAAAACAAGAACTCCTGCATTTCTTTTTTTGCTCATCTTGTATCAAGATATAAATAATATATATATTTTTATTTGCATAGAAAATACATTATTTGTATTAAAGATTATTGGCAATGAAAATGAAAGGGGACACTGCCGTGACCTTAGTTATAATTTCAAATGCATTGCCATTTCAAGGAGATTACTGCATCTACAACTTCCTGACAGATGAAGCTCAGCAGAAAATAAATGTCAATCAAATTAAGAATTCATTTCCTCCCTTACTGAGGCTATTGGAAGCTGCTACATCTGCACTCTTCATGGTCACAACCAAACCCGTAGTCAACAAACATGTCATTTTAAACTAGACCCTGGGATACAAAAGAGATTTTTATTTTCAGATTTCGTTGTACCTTTTCCTAAGCACTACAGACATACATTTTCTTCTGTTGCCCAAAGTTAGGCTTCAACTTCAGCATTGCCATGTACAGATTTCCTTTTATGGACTAATGCCTGGAAAGTATTCTGGCACTGAAATGTGGGGTTTCGAAGAGTTCTGTTAATAATGAGCAGCACAAAAATTAAATTCACTTTTTAAAACCGTAGTTATAAATAACTTTACAATTTTTTTTTTTTTTTTATTATAAATCACATCACCAAACTCCACACAACTTTACAGATTACAGTCATGGTTCAGTCTCTTTCCTCAAAGGAACTTACACAATTCAATACACCTACCATAGTCATATGGACACTGCACACATAAGAGTCAGTTTGAATGAAAGCTGAATAGCCTTCCAATATGATTTTTTGGAAGCAACGCACTATCATAAAGAGAACACTCAACCTCAATGCCAAGAATTGGTGTGGCAATCGGTTCCATGTTGACAGGGCTAATTACTAACATTACAGAGCCAAGGGAATCATTTTCTCCCTACTGCAAAAATGAAAAAAAAATGTGTGAAATGGAGTGTTTCTAAAGTTCTACCATTGGTAAAACAAATAAAGTTTATGAATCCAAGCTCTTCTTTAAAAATTCAGTTCGTTCCTCAAAGTTCTGAGATCAGCTGCTAAAATGACATTCATAGTACCGCACCAAGCCACAGATCTACTGCCGTATGTGTTGCTGACAGCACCTCTCTGGTGTTCTCTTTAGAGAAGATCTTGTGGGCAAGAAAAGGCACTCCTGAAATAGACACTTGAGGCATCAAAGTCTTAAATAAATTTTGGTGGGTAGCCCGGATATCTTGGCAAGAATAGTTTGCTGTTTTCCTTGAATATGGTAGCCCAGTTTTAATTGATGTTATGTTTTCATGGTGGTTTAAGGGTTTCTACACCAGCAAGCCACTATTTCCCGTAGTTACTGTAGTAGAGAGATCCAGGAAATAAAACGGTGTTTAGGTTTCAGCTTAGTTTTATAGCCTCATATTCATAATGCATGTGCAAAATATTTTTATGCACCCATTTGAATAGTTTAAGTGGGCAGGCAGAGCTACTGTAAATAGTTGTGTAGCATTGGATGTAAAATGTTTACCTTCCAAGAAATGTAAAGTTAATTTTTGTAACTGGTCTTCTTCAAAATGGTATTATATTGGTTACATAGCAGTGATAGCTGTAAATGTGGAGGATTGCCGGGAAAAGCACAGATGCATATGCGATGTTAAGGATGGAACTCGTCTCTAAAGCAAATTTCACCTGAAAGGAATGTAGCTGCAATCATGGGCACTTTAGATGGACGGATGGTTGCTTTGGCTGTTCTTCTTCTTCAAAAAAAAAAAAAAAAATGTAAGCAACTCCCTCTGACCACCACAATGAAAAATAGCACCGCTTATACACATGTATGATAGCAACACCACAATGCTTTGCCAGTTCCATTCAGCCACTGTTGCAGTCAGCACCTTCTGTGCAGAGCACCTAATGCCATTGCTTTTGGACTGGGGGGTGGCGTGCAGCTCATTCATTAGCAGACCTTCCCACTGACCATCATTGTGCTGGTAAAACTCAACACTGGCTGCACACTTGTGCACCTTGGTACCAACAATCGCTGCACCTGTGCCCCTTCCTCATTGACCTCGGATAAACATGCGCATCTCCTTCAATGACCACTTTCACATCTGTGCACTTCACCAGTGACTGCCACTATACCCACGCTCGTCACCACCAACAGTCTCTGCATCTGTGCACAACCCCAGACACCTTGTCACTAACTGCTGCTGTATTTAGGCATCTACCCAACCTGCACCATATCACGGACTACACTCAGATACCTCACCAGTGACCACCACTGTGCCTGTACAACCGATGCACCTTGCCACCAAGAACCGCTGTACTTGCACGCCTTGCCATTGACTGCAACTACATGTGCAAAACACCACTATACAGGCATACCTCGCCACTTACTGTTTCTGCATCCAGAACATTAAAAGAGAACTACGGGTTTGGGGGTTTTTCCCCCCATCATACTTAGGTGGATGCAGCATCGGTCCAATGCTGCATCTGTCCCCTGGCGCCTCTACACTGAGTACGATCGAACATAGCCGATGGCTCGGTTCTCACAGCTCCCCGAGTAGAGAGCTGCTGTCAATCAGCATCTCCCCGCTCTGATCCCCCACGCTCACTGGAGCACTGAGCTGTGGAGGGGCAGGGAGCGGCCATCTCAGGCTCTCAGTGGATCACTGAGAGACTGAAAAACGGGTGTCAGTCCAGGCACCTGCCGGATCCCGACTTCAATTGTCTCGATGACGGGGTGCCTAAACTGATTCCTGTGATGTCAGCAGAGAGTAAAAATGTCCAAAAATGTCCAGTGTGCATGAGGCCTAAAAGCAGGCATTTTAATTGTGCCTGCTACCAAACTGCCTGTTTTACTTTTCACTGATGGGTAGGTATCCTTTGTTTATACAGTTTATCAGGAGTTTACGTTGAAGTGCTCTGGTTTGACAGATTTACTTTGGTGTATTTCTCATATATCTGTCTTGCTAATGTCATCTTGCTGGGATTAAATTGCATATCCAATTCTGAACATAGTGTGAAGCCTAATATTAGTGCTGGATACACAGCATGGAATTTCAGATTCCTGGCACCCTGCACCAAAAAAAAAAAAAAAATCAGCTTTAATAAAATTAAAAGCATTCTTCGGTTCTAATCTGTGACATGATTAGTGATTTATACTATACCATTTTGTTATTGGTATTTTTTAAACGATACTTAAAGTGGATGTAAAACCTCACATATACCCAGTAAAGTGACCAGCCTCAGATGATACACAAAGATGAAACAAATCTCCCTACATAAGTTTTACATATCTGCGGTCTTCAGTTTTCTAGACTCTTTGGACTGTGAACATTGTGTTACAAATTTTTCTTCCCGTTTCAGCAGTGGGAGGGGAGTCTGGGCATACACTGCGTGTGAGCTGATTGGTTGAAAGGCACACACCCCCACTCCACATAGGCAGACGAATAAAAAAACTTGCAGAACTGCAGTGTGAATAGACCAGCTCTCTGCTTATCTCTAAGTTTTCCTCCCTGGCACAAATTTCCAGCTGCTTTTATCTCCTGTGTTGGAGAGCTTGTCAGAAGTCATCATGCTGATAACAGAGGAACGGAGCAGCAGAAAGACAGGGGACTAAGAGCTTTGGCGAGAGATAACTAAACACTACAGATATATGTGCACAGGTCAGATTTCATGAATGGGGTTTACAAACACTTTAAAAGGAGTTTCATCTTCATAAATTTAGGCCAAAAATAAACAAATGCTACTATTTTGCAAAAAGCAAAAAAAAAAATGTTCATTTCACATTTTCTTTGCACTTGAGCTTCCCAAAGCAATGCAACTACAATCAGTGGATTACAGGTGCAATGCTCTGGCTCCTGTAGACTCTTCACCCATAACTCCGCTTCCTCCGTTTTGTCAGCAGTACAAAGAATCAAAAACACAGAGGGGCAGGACCCATGTCTCTCAACAAACTTCAAGAAAAAGATTTAAATGGGAAGTACAAGAGTATATAAAAATATATTGTTATTAAATTACACACACAATTCAGGAACCACTTCAAAGACCAGACTGTTTCATCCCCTTCCTTCCCAGGATATTTTTCAGCGCTATCACACTTTGAACGCCATTTACAAATTTATATCCCTTTTTGTTTTTGTTAGAAAGTTTTGGAAATAAATAATCTTTCTTCATAAATTTAGGCCAAAATGTATTCTGCTACATTTCTATGGTAAAATGACCAAAATCAGTGTATATTATTTAGTCAGTGTAAAAAGTTATAGGCCTCACGCACACTGCAGATTAAAAATGCCAGATTTACAGGTGTTTGTTTTTATTCTGCACCTAAATGCCCCTCATCATTAGCCAATGTGTCCACACATAGGCGTTTACAGGCAGAAGCGTATAGAGGCAAAAAAAAAAAAACCCTCCAAAGTTGCAAAACAGTGCGTAAACTCTCCTAAATTTGTGTTAATGTTTATGTAAAGGCCACGTTTAGGCGTGTTCATGTTTACAGACGTTTATAGATTACAGCGGTTAGAAACCACTGTATTTTCATTACATACATTCCAGGAATTCCTGTCTGTACAGGAAGTTCCCAGTGGCCCTGCCTCCTATTCTTCTGATTCGTGCATGTGCTTTTCTTCAGCTGAAATGTATTATGGCAAAAGAAGTGACTAAGGCCCACTTCACACTGATGCAGTGCAGGAACCGCAGCAATTCCTGTGCAGTTTCCTGTACCGCATCAGAATCATAGGCAGCTCACACTGTGCTCTGCGAACCCCTGCGAGTGTACATATAAAGTTAATGACACCCCCAAATCAGTTTGCAGAATGCAGCGCGAACTGTGGAATCGGATCGCATGGGTGTTCAGATTCCAGTGTTGACAGAAAAAAAAAAAGAAGGTCCTGCACATTTCTGGTGGGGATCCAGTGCGAACTGAGCCATAATGTATGGCTCAATTCGCACCGCACTGAATTTGCATGTCATTTGTACAGGAATCCATTGCGATTCCTGTACAAATGACATGCAATGCGGCAGACCGCATTAGTGTGAACCCAGCCTCAAGCTCATCTTACAGTCCCCATACAGCTTCTTCCTGAGGTGTGGACCTTGCCCACCCACGGCATGGTGGCCAAATACAAACCAAGTGAGTCTGGGAGGAGTACACAATTTTATGCCGGAGTAGGCTGAAATGAGCAGAAGGCAGAGGGAGGATATAAGTGCATATCTCTGCAATGATGTAAACTTTGCATTATTATTAGATGACAATTTATTTTCTTAAAGTGCTCCTAAACCCAGGACCCTGCATTAACTATAGCTGGTCTTCCACAGTGCACAGAACATGGAAATGCAATTATTTTAGTAAATATAAACTGCTAAATACTTTACCTCTTTAGCAGTATATAGCAGTCTTGTGACTTCTATTGGAGTCTGGCCAAGCACTGGTTAAAGCTTGTAGGAGGAGTTTTCGTTCTGCTCTTACTGTCCTATGAGGCTGCAGTGCTCCTGACCCTGTGTTTGGCAGTGCTGATTGGCCCTGTGCTGATCACATGCACCCTCCAAAAAAATAAAATTAAAATAAACCTCTCTAGCAATACACACCAAACTGAGCATGTGCAGAGTGCCTCCAAGGCTGTTTTATCAGATTGGGAACAGTAAAAGAAGGAGAGGATCAGAGAAGACAGGATTTTTTTTTTTTTACACAATGCAGGGGATTAACCCCTTAGGTTCCACGGTGAGTATAAAAAGGATGCTTTACTGCATATACAGACTGATTTCACTGTTGTGGGTGTAGTAACACTTTGACATTTGAAATAGATAAAGATATATAGATAGATATTCTCTCTCTCTCTCTCTCCTATAGTTGAGGAAAGCAGCACCCGGTCTGTATCCAGTGCAATGCAATCTAGTCTACCCACGACCAAATATAGAAAAAGTCCAACGGATTGCTGCACTTAAAATATTTATTAATCAATTATTCAAGAAATTGCATGATCAGATGTTTGAAGATTTCCGTTTCGGGTTCACAAGCCCTTCATCAGATCAAAAGTCATGAGGAAGTGACGAAACCGGTAGGAGCAGCTTGAGAGGCTGACGTATAAGGAACAAGAAAGTGTTTTGGATTAAGGCTACGGATGGGGCTGCAGATCCAGTTTGAGGTGATACCATCGCCCTAGTACATATGAGTGCACCAAGGCTTGTTTTATTATTTTTCAGATCATTTGCACAAGGGTGGTTACTTTTTAATCATAGTATTTGTGTATAAGGATATCACACTATGTATAATTAATTTAGGCTCCATGCACACTGGAGCTCATAAACTGATGTTTTTTGGAGTTTGGGCTTTTTTTTTTTTAACAGCCCATAAACTCCACTCTATGTTATCCTATGTGTCCATGCACACATGCACTTTTTTTAGCTTTTATCAGCAGTGGAGTTTATGGGCCGTTCTCTGAACACCATAAAATCGCGTTCAAAGTGCCGTTTTTCTGACCACAAAAAAAAGCTAAAAACCGCTAAACGCCGATAAATGCGCATTAATTAGCGTTCGGCGTTCTATTTTTTTCAATGCATTGTGGGAGTTTGGGAATGCATTGTGGGATTTTTGGAGTGTCCTCTGTGTATTTTTATTAAAAACGCCCATAAACGTGCATAAAACGCTAGTACAAAACGCTGTCAAAAGCGCGTTTTTCAACCAGCGTTTTCTGCCAGCAATCTGGCATCCAGAAAAAGCTTTTTTGAGCTCCAGTGTGCATGGAGCCTAAGGGTTATTTACTTAGCATATTAATTATCATCTATTAATATATTTTTTCACTGGTTTTCTATTTTTGTAAACTAGGAATGCTTTAAAAATATATATTTTAATTCTTTATTTTTATTAAATTTACAAAAATATAAGCGAACAGAAGGAAAATCTAAATAAAAAGAATATTTGGTGCGACTTCCAACCAGCATCAATTCTTACATGTGCACACTTTGTACACTTGAACAAAGTCAATGATTTTGTAAGGTTAGAGTCAGGCGTATGAGGAATCCATTATACCAAGCAGATTCTAATGATCATCACTTTCATATGTAGGTTGAAACACAGTCATTAAAGTGGTTGTAAACCCATACAGACCACTTTAATCTACAGGTAAGTCTAGATTAAGGCTTACCTGTAGGTGCAAGAAATATCTCCTTAACCTACACCTTTCAAGGTTATATTTTCTAAAAACGTGCGCCGATGTCTACGGTGCAGGCGCACTGAGGGTGCTGTTACTGAAGGCGATCATGCCGTCACTGACGGCTCCCGCGCACATGCGGTCACAGCGCCGGAGCAGCGATACCCAGAAGTTACTCTGGGTATCATGGCGGCGATGAAGGTGGCGAATGAGGGTCGCTTTGGGGCTTCGATATCAGGTAATTCATAATGAGCTAGTATGCTATGCATACTAGCTCATTATGCCTTTGTCCTGCAGGGTGTTTTTTTTTTTTTTTTTTTTAAGAGAGGGTTTACTTCCTCTTTAACTGAAGCAGAAACAGCTGTGGAGGAGGCTTATAACTGGGTCAGGAACAGCCAGACTCTGCTACTAAGGTGAGGTTGTGGAAGACACAGGTCATACACCATGGCAAGCACAGCAAGACACAAGCCAAGTTATACTGCATCAGCAAGTCTTTTACAGACAAAGATTTCAAAACAGACTGGAGTTTCAAGCTCTTTTGAACAGCACAAAAAACAGGAACATTGAGGACCATAGACGCAGTGGTGGGCCAAGGAATCTTAAATTGTCATTTAAGGCAAAACTTTTTGTTTTTTGTTTTGGACAGAGTGGAGATGGATTAGAACACCATTCTCCCTCACGATTTGTCTTGTTTGTGGTTATCATCAAAAGTGAAAGTTAAAGAAAATCCAAAATTGTCTTTTCCACAGAAGAGTGACAGAGGGAAAATCCTCCTCCTGTTTTGATCACCATTGTACCCCACTAATAATCTTGCACTGGCCTCCACCCATAGTTCCTCACCCCCAACTTGTTTTACCGATATGAGCTTAATATAGTAGCCTACCTTGTGTTTTAAATGGATTACCAGCCTACAATTGTCTCCTGACACTTTTATTTGGCCAGAGTGAAAGGCCTGTGCAAGATCCCAAGTTAGAGGTTGCATAGAGTTGAGGACTTTTCACCCACCCCATATCAAATAGCTGCAGAGTCTTAGGCACGTAACTACTTTTGCCACAAAAAAAAAAAATTGCAAGAGATCAGGAATACTTACCTCTTCAGCAGGCAGTGAGCCCCATCTTTGCACTCTTTCGAAAGAGGGATTATTATTATTCAGGATTTATATAGCGCCAACAGTTTACGCAGCGCTTTACAATATAAAAAGGAGACAATACAGTTACAATACAATAAAATACATGAGGATTAAGGGGGCCCTGCACAGAAGAGCTTACAATCTAATAGGGTGGGGCAGGTGGTACAAAAGGCTGTAACTGTGGGGCATGAGCTGTTGGAAGTGGTAGAAGATTAGTTGGAGACGTGATAGGCTTTCCTGAAGAGATGAGTTTTCAGGAATCGCCTGAAGGTAGAAAGAGTAGGGGATAGCCGGACCAGTAGAGATAGCGAGTTCCAAAGGATGGGAGAGGCTCTGGAGAAATCCTGGAGACGAACAAGGGAGGAGGAGATGAGAGAGCTTGAGAGTAGGAGGTCTTGAGAAAAGCGGAGAGGACGATTTGGATATTTGGAGACAAGATTGGTGATGTAGCTTGGGGCAGAGTTGTGAATGGCTTTGTATGTTGTGGTTAGTATTTTGAATTTAATTCGCTGGGTGATTGGGAGCCAGTATAGGGATTGGAGGAGAGGGTTGGCAGACATTGAGCGGTTGGTAAGGTGGATAAGTCTGGCAGCAGCATTCATGATAGACTGAAGAGGAGATAGCCTATGGAGAGGCAGGCCAATGGGAAGGGAGTTGCAATAGTCAAGGTGAGAGAGAACAAGGGAGTGAATGAGGAGCTTGGTGGTTTCATTTGTTAAAAAGGGGCGAATTTTAGAAATGTTACGGAGGTGAATTCTACAAACTTTTGACAATGATTGGACTCAGGGCTGAAATGACAAGTCAGAGTCTAGGATTACACCTAGTACCCTGGCGTGAGGGGAGGAACTGATAGTTGCAGTGTTGATTTTGATGGAAAAGACATGGAGGGGAGCACGGGCGGGGGGAATATTAATAGCTCAGTTTTAGAGAGATTTCATTTAAGGAAGTTATGCGACATCAATGCTGATATGTCAGTTAGTAATGCGAGAGGAGACTGAAGGAGTGAGGGGAGTAGACAGATAGATTTGGGTGTCATCAGCATATAAGTGGTATTGGAAGCCGTGGACGGTTATCAAGTGACCAAGGGAGGAGGTGTAGATAGAGAAGAGAAGGGGTCCAAGAACAGAGCGCCTTTGGGGACCCCCACAGAAAGGGGCATTGGAGAGGAGGAGACAGTTATAGGCGACACTAAAGGAGCACGGTGATAGATAGGCAGAGAACCAGGATAGAGCAGAATCTCGGAGGCCAAGGGAATGTAGTTTATGGAGAAGGAGCGGGTGGTATCAAAGACTGCAGAGAGGTCAAGTAGGAGTATGGAGTATTGGCTGTTGGTTTTAGCAGTTAGTAAATTGTTAGTGAGTTTTAGTAAGGCAGTTTCCGTGGAGTCCCGCGAGCGAAAGCCAGACTGTAATGGGTCAAGGTGGTTATTTTCACTGAGGTAGGAGCTAAGACAGTTGTAGACCAAGCATTCTAGAAGTTTAGAGGTGAATGGGAACAATGAGATGGGTCTTAAGTTGTTTAGATTGGTGGGGTCCAGTGAGGGCTTTTTAAGTATGGGAGTGATCTGAGCAGGTTTTTGAGGGGAGGGGAAGGTGCCACTAGAGAGGGAGAGATTGAAGGGATCTTTAGCATTGGCTTCCTGCTGTGCACAGTGGTTCTACCAGCCCTGCAACACTATGGGGGTGATTTACAAAAGCTGTGCGCAACGCACATTTCCATATTTACTAAATGGTGCGCCACTAACAGAGCGCAAATTCCCCATTTACTATAGTAATCTCAGCGCACGGTAGAATGCAATCTGTGTGCCACTATGGACATGGCGCACGGCATCTCTTCAATATTGACAGACGATGGAGATGCCAATATTATGGGGTGATGTGAGCAAGTTTAGTAACAACTGCCCAAGTAACAAATATGCCCAAAATAGAATGAGAAAGTAACTTTTTCATAGAAAGCCTGCTGTGCCTGCAAATACGTTTAGAACTGTGTGAGTTCAATGTAAGCAGTGAGCATGCACAAGCGGCTCTTGCGCTCGTTCACATGAGTTTGTTCACTGCGTGGCCAAAATCTTAGCAAATGTTAAGCAATGTACATGCAATCACATGGGTTGAACGGGCGCACCTCTAAAAACTTGACAATTTTTTTTATGCTGGTTCACTTCTATGTATTTTTTTAATATTTGCACACAGGTCAGGTTACGTTGCCAACATGTGACATGCACCTTGTTAAAATTATGTAAAAAAAGACTCTCACTACTCTAGCTCCTCCTAAAAGGGCATTTAACCTTCCCCCTCTAATGCATATGATTTCCTTGGGCTAGCTTTTGCTTTTAAAAAGGGGAAATCCACACTCCATTCTCCAATGCTCTTGTCTCCCCCCTCTAATCCCTTGGATTTCCATGGGCTAACTTTTGCTTTTAAAGGGGAACTCCACACTCCACTCCATTCTCAAAAGGCTGTGAGCTGCCTTCACCAATCCAATCTACATCCTTTTTCAGAGCATACAACGGGGCCAGCTAGGAAAGGAGCGAGAAGATCGCCCAACCCCCTCCTGAACCATACAAGCCCACATGCACTCAACATAGTTGGCTGCCTTTGGGGCATGTTGGGCTCAGCCCAATACCAACCACAAACCTTGTACCCACTAGTTTAAAGGGGCATTCCACATTCCGTAAAGCCCCCTGTCTGCAGCCCCCCACAACCCTAGGGTTGTGTGGAAGAGGCCCTTGTCCCCCCGAATATGGGAACAAGGTGGTTGACTTTTGGGGTGCCCGAGCCCCTCCTGCCCTCAAGCATCCACCCCCCCTTTCATGTGCTGGCTTGCTGTGTGTTTGGCTAGGGGTTTGGTAGTGTGTGGGAGGGGCACAATTTTTTTTTAGTTTGGGGTGGTATTCTTCACGTGGGGGTACCCATATTAAGCCTTAACAGACCCAAATGGCCATGTATTGGGGGGTAGGCTATTTTTTGTTTTGGGTTAAAATCTTACAGTTGCAATGTAGATTTGTACGTTTTCTCTAAAGCCGTACATCTTTGAAGCAGCATTTTGGATACATGCTATAGATGCACCACTTTAAAGGCAGAGTAAGCCCCCCCCCCCCCCCCCAATTACTAGCTTTTAAGCAATTTTGCATTTTTAAAAAAGGCACTTCTTGTTTCGTTTTGGGGTTGTCCAAATTGGTGACATTGATATATGTCCCTCAGGGTAGGACCTGGGCCCGCATACCCATTTTAAGGTCAATAACTAGAATATAAACCAGCCAAGTGGGGACTAGCAAAATTAACAAGTCAGTACACATAGACTGCAAATGGTATTTGTTGTATAACTTTTGCCCATGTTAGGCTCTTTGTTTGCCCCACTGGACAGGGGGGTGTTTGTCCTATCTGTAATTTTGTAGCATACTGGATGATGTGCTTAATTTTGTGGGGTGGCTTATTTTGTGCTAGCTGCATTTGGGTTGGTCTGGGTCTGGTCATGCTCAGGGACTTTGGGTATTTTTTTTTGTGCTTTGTGTGTGTGAACAGCACTTGGGTTTTTCTGGGCATGCTCTACACTTTGAAGTAATGTCTCTACACAGGGTGAACCTGCATTTTGTGTGTTTCATGGACTGTGCATGTGTTTTCAATTGCCTCATTAGCACGCAAACCTATGTTAAATAAAGCTTGCAGATAGCGTTCTTCACCTTGCCCTGAAAAGAGGAAAGATTGCTTGATGGTGTGTGTTGGCAAGAGAGTACATTTGGGTGTCCTTATAGAGTTTGTAACGCATGTATTTTCTCTTTGTATTTTGTTTGTTCTGTTTTGCAAAGACATATGTGTTTTAGAACAAGTATTTTTTACTTTTGTTTATTTATTTTGGGGGGATATTTTTGCTTGAAATATTTTTGATGTCCATGTGTGTTTGTAGGTTGTTAGTTTCACTTTGATTTAATTGTCTGTGCTGCATTATTGCAAAATCTTCCTCAAGATGTTGTGACTAAAATGTTTAAATCCTTAAGAGACTGTCCGTTTGTGGGTGCAGTCCTTTTAACTCCTGTTAATTTCCTCTGCAAAATGGTCAGACCTCAAAACCATATTCTGTTAGTGTCTCAAATTAACATACATGTGTTTTTTTCTTTCCCTGCTCTTTTCCAAGTCCCGTTTTGTTGACCAACATTTGTAGCAATTTTTTATGTTTTATGTGTTTTGTTAATTTGTTTTGCAGATGCATGCTCAATCTAAGTAATGCATTTTTCACACTCTCTCCCCCCCCCCCAAAAAAAAAAAAAATTCATGCAACAATTTCCCAGCTGCAGCTTAACTAGACTGATTGGCATGGCAAAACAAACAAAAAAAGGTGCAATTTGACTAAAAGATACTTTCCTGGTGCCTTCATGCATGGATTGTGCATATGCTGCCACGGATAGGCACCAGGAAAGGAAAATCACAGAGAGGCAAGTATTCAATTTTCCATTTTAGCACACTGGTTCTCAGCCTAAGTCCTCAAGTACACCCGACAGGACATGTTTTTGGAATTTATCTTAGCTAAAATAGCTGTCCAAAATGCCAAGCTATTGCCTCTGATTTAAAAGCACCTGTGCAAGGTGAAGGAAAACCTGCAAACATGGCCGGTTGGGGGTACTTGAGGACAGGGTTGAGAACCACTGATTTAGAGCACTGAGCTAAAATCTATCTCAAGACAATCCTATTCTAATTGTGGGCATTTGAGGGAAACCGAGTGTTAGAACCCCTGCTTGTCTTTTTTAGGTTGGGCTATGTGTTCCTTTTCTGAAAATTGGCTTCACTTCCTGTCACATAGCCAAATAGTAAGTGAGGGTAAAACCCTACCAATGTCTTTACTTGGGGACACACAGTTCAATCTAACTAGTGTCCCCATTAGGCAAATTGCACTCTAGCACTTTGTTGTGTACTCCCCAAATTATTAGGTATTTTGGGGTTTATCAAAGGCAAATCCACTCTGGAATACAAGTGTACTCGCTGTAAATCTGAGGGGAAGCACTGGTGATTTTATCATCCAATCAGGTACAAGCAAATATGCTTATTTTCCTTGCATGTCTCCCTCGGATCTCCAGTAACTGCACTTCCAAGGGCACTTGTAGTGCAAAGTGGATTTGCCTTTAGTAAATAAACCCCAAAGTCCAAGATACCTAATAATTTGGGGTGTACACTGCAAAATGCTAGAGTGCAATTTACCTAATGGGGAAACTATTTAGATTGGTCTGTGGGTCCCCAAGGAAAGACATTGGTAGAGTTTTACCCTCACTTCCTGTTTGGCTATGTGACAGGAAGTGAATACATTTGAAGGAGAAACTGGAAACATTTGGGAGATGTCTTTACCCTATCAGGAGTGCAGACATCCCCAAGAACTGAGAAGACTTCTATTCCATCTGCACTATCCCCAAGCAAAAATAAGAAAGGATTTCATTTAGCTTACCTTTGCAAAGACACATCCCTATTGTGTCCAATTGTATTGCATGCCAATGGCCCATTTAGACCGTGTTTAATAGAAAACACCGGTTGCCTTTCACTATAAAAACATTTGTTAGTCCAGTCCTGGAAATTTGCATCTGCTTTACTATTAATTTCCATAAAAATTGGGTTCCTGCAGCTAGATGCGCAACTGCTGTGTGCGTGGAGGTATGAACCTGTGGCGCATATCTGGTACCTGGAAGCGGTGACCAGCACACAGGAATGACATCACGCCCCTCCAGGAAGTTGCTTGTACTGCTGCTAATTTCTTCCCCACCACCATGCCCTGCTCACTGTTCTCTGAGGAAGAGATGATCCTTATTTGCAAATTAAGATCATTTTTTATTTAGTTTTACATGGGGTGGTGTTTGTGTGGGTCATATGTGTATGTCTAAATGATTTGGCCTCAACACACACACACACACACACAACTTCCTGTGTACAGATTCACTTCCGGTGTCTCTCTCTAGTCATGTCTGTGAATGTCAGAGTTTTACAATGCCTCATGGAATGTTTAGTTCCACAACAGCTGGAGAGCCATAGTTTGAAGATTCCTGGTCATTCTAGCATGTCTTGAAAATAGGTGCTTTTTCATGTGCCTTGTATAAATGCCCAAGAAATATCTTTTGGAAAATACGAGTGGGTGATGGCACATCTACATTCCAAATTTGGCACTTAAGATGGTCTGGCACTATGCAATCTGATTGGCCAATCTCTGTACAACTCGATATTTAGGCAAAATAGGCAATAGGAAGATGCACTTGAACAATTATTTCTAATCATAGGTAATCAAATAGGCTCTTGCGCTAAATCTTAATTTAAGATCTGATTGTAGTGTATGGTCACCTTTAACCACTTCAGCCCCAGAAGGATTTACCCCCTTCCTGACCAAGCCCTTTTTTGCGATACGGCACTTCGTCGGCGATCTGCGATTTTTATCATGACTGCGACATTGCGGCAGACAGATAGGACACTTTTGACACCATTGGCATTTAATACAGTGATCAGTGCTATACAAATGTACTGATTACTGTGTAAATGTCACTGGCAGGGAAGGGGTTAAACACTAGGGGGCAATCAAGGGGTTAACTGTGTTCCCTCAGCATGTTCTAACTGTAGGGGGGGATGGGCTCACTAGAACATGACAGAGATCACTGCGAGCAGTAGATCCCTGTCAAGTTGCTAGGCAGAACAGGGAAATGCCTTGTTTACATCGGATGACGAAGCGACATATGGGTACGTTGTTTTGCGCACTCATGCCACTTTGCCGACGTATATCAGCGTGAGCCAGTCGGCAAGTGGTTAAAGATCAAGATCTGCAAAAAAAATTTGTATTGGGATAGAGACACTCCTCTGTTCTTTTTAAATGTACTGAAAGATTTGGTTAAAAAAAAAAAAAGAAAAAAGAAAACACATTTCAAAAGATATATTAGAAGTGATAGGAATAAGATTAAGATCAAAAGGGTTAATTAACTGAGAACACCTACTAATTGCCTAACAAGACACATCCAATGAGATGAAATTACCAACTGTATTGGGTGTGCGCTATTATCAATGAGAAAATCGCAGTTACCCTAGCGACAGTTGCAGTTTACCTATGCGGGTATTTATTATCGCTATTTGCGCTTCAATGTGCGCCGATTCGCACGTTCGATTAATGACTTTTTCGGCGCACCAATTCATGTATAAACTGGCGCAGTGCTGCCTTCTTAGTAAATCACCCCCTATGTATATTGCTTAGCCCTAAAAAAAGGATACTACTTAGGTGATATAATAGAGCAAAAAAAACAAAGAAAAAAAACATATGCCTCATTTTTTTTTAAATGGCAGCACGACACACTGGGGAGATCTGAACAGCCTCACTGAATAACACGGCTTCTTATATTTTGGTTAAACTGCAAAGATGTGAATAGGGCTTTCGATTTTCATGGAGCTCCTGTGATTGTCAACATGATGTGGCATAGTCGGAGCTGTTGTAGGCCATTTTGCTCTCTTACCACTAATTCCTTCCAAGTTAATCCTGTAAACCAAATACTATATTTTGCCCCCTCCCAGCACAACTCACTTTGTCCTTATCCTAGTATCAGCTAGGCCTCTTCCTAATCCCCCCCCCCCAGTCATGACATCACAGACCATAACAAAAGCTTCAGAAACCATATATACTGCTAAATATTACAGTAAATTCCAGGGACAGCTTAGTGCTACACGTCACACAGGAGGATAAGCACCCTGAACAAATGGATAGGAAGATTAATATTTGAAAACCTTCTGCATTTACAGGAACTTAGCTAATGATATGCACAGCATGGTAGGGAAGAAGCAGAAGAGAATCAAGCAGGGACATTTTCACAGATACAGAACAGAGACAACATCTCTTCCGGACGCATTATATGCTATGACAGAACACAAAGCACACCCATGGAAATCACATTACTCAACATTGTATCCCAATAAACGTTCTTTGGACACAGGAGGTTTTGAGGGCTAACAATGTCTAACACAGTATAATTATAATGTCCACTGTAAAGAAACACACCTATTTAACAACAGAGTAGTCAGAAAAAGACACTTCTGCATTAAAAAAAAAAAAAAAAGGAACTATCCTATAAGGGTTCTCTTCTACCTACAGTATGCGTAGCTCATTTATGTTTTGGAAAGAACATGTAACACTCCTGAATGTTTCAAATGGACTAAAGCTAGCCATACACGTGTAGATTTTGCTCGTTCAACCACTGGGGTGGAATGACAGAACTCTATTAATTCCTCCATCCCAGCTAACCATTGTGGATAGGGAAATTCAGGCAGTGGGCTACTGTAATTAGCAGTGGCTGATGAATGCCTGGACAGTGTCTGCAGCCGATCGGATGCAGGCCCAGTTCAACTGAAAAATTTTCTGATCGAAAAAATCGTTCTAACAAGAGGAATGTTGACAGGTACCGCTGCCCACAGCTCACATTTCAGGAATGTGCCAAAACTTGAACAGTATTATAGAGCTGCAGGTCTCGGGCTAAAATGAGAATCACAATTTTATTTGCTTAGAATAAAGAACACAATTCTTTCACCATTCTCGCAGCGTAACATCATCTTTAACTTCATACAAAAAAAAAAAAAAATTTGGCTAACTTTATCATTTAGTTTTTTTTTAAATTCATTAAAGTGTTTTTTTTTCCAAAATAAAATTGCGTTTGAAAGACCACTGCGCAAAAATAGTTTGACATAAAATATTCCAACAACCACCTTTTTATTCTCTAGGGTCTCTAATATATATATATATATATATATAAAATGTTTGGGGGTTCTAAGTAATTTTGTAGCAAAAAATACTGATTTTAACTTGTAAGCAACAAGTGTCAAAAAAGGTTTAGTCTTTAAAGTGGGGTTCCACCCAAAAAACAAAAATACCTGGAAAAATTCTAAAAAAAAAAAAAAAATGTGGATATTTTTTTTTTTTTTCACTTACCTCTAAATGCCTGTTGCTAGGTGGTCCCTCGTAGTCTGCCTGTTCCTTTGCCTGGGCTGGTGACATCACTTCCCCCCAGGCACAGGAAGGGCTCCGCTCTGCTCCCTCCCTCCTTCCAATCATCTGGGACCCATTACAGGTCCCAGGTGATTAAGCGGCCAATCACGGCGCCGCTCGCGCATGCGCAGTGGGTGCCAGGCTGTGAAGCCACAGCCCGGCGCCCACAGTTGAAATGCCGGCGCCGACGAGCGGAGGGGGGGACGAGCGGGGCTTCGATCCCCCGCATCGCTGGACCCTGGGACAGGTAAGTGTCCAATTAAAAGTCAGCAGGTGCAGTATTTGTAGCTGCTGACTTTTAATTTTTTTTTTTTTGACGGCCCCCCCTGGGTGGAACTCCTCTTTAAAGAGGAACTGCAGTCTGCTCACATAATTTGTAATAAAAACACATCTTTGCCATTCTGAAGCTTCCCTCCAACCACTTTGCATATTTTATATATACTGTAATTCTGTATATAACAAAAAAATTCCGCGCTAGAAGCATATAAAATTAAGCAGCAGTAAACAGTGCGACAACACCAATCAAAACAAAAAGAATTTATAAACTGCGCTAAACAAAAATCTTATGTTTGAAGTAAAGTGATAGTATAACCTAACACCAACAAATATTTAGAAAATAATATAAAGTCCAAATCTTCACAATAGTAGGATGTTCGGTTTGAACGTAAATAATAATCCAAATGAGCTATGATTGCTCTTACCAGAAATACCAATGATATGAGCGGATGGCAAAAAACCCTGCCAGGGCCTTTGGAACGATAGACCAGTCAGCACCGTCCGTTTTTCAAATCAAATACCCTCAGTGGATGCAGGAGAAAAAACAAACAAAAGGAAACTGGCCATGGTGTAGTATTTTAAATATTAGGCATGGACAGACAAACATACCAAACACCCTGGTGTGCACATAACAACCAAAAACAAAGGGGGGAGGGAAGTGAAAAAAAACCCCACCACCGTGGCTGTAGATTGTGCTTACCAAATCACGGTGATAAGCAGGCTCTAAATGAGTTGGAGGCGGATCAAAAGTTGGCAAGGAATACTTTGAGTCATCCACATTAGCCCGAAATCCACATCATCAGTACACCACCCAGAATACAAATGATAAGCTTTCCATGGTGAAGTACGTTTAAAATCAAGTTTAATAAGTAAAGTAATGCACTTACAGGATAAAAACACTTGTATCGCATAGAGTATAAGTCGCCGGCCGGCATACAAACATGGAAGCGAAGCTCGTCCTACTTCCTGGTCTCGTGGTAGCGTCGTTGCGTATGCGACGCTACCACGACGCTATCACTTTACTGTAATTCTGTACTTGCCAACAGTCTGGCTGCAAATATTTTAACTGTGGGCAGCTGAAGCTGCTGCCTGTTCACTTCCTGGATTTACACAGACACACAGAGGCACACCTCCAACCCTGCAGTTCTCATTGGCCCTCTTAGGACTTATCCCACCTGCCTTCCTGGCAAACTCTCAGGAGAGTGAGAGAGAAAACTGTATATGATGTCATAAGCCAAGTTTTTTCCCAGACAAGAAACAGGAAGTGTGCTGTATAAGGTATTTACTGGCAGAAAAAAAATGTTTTACTATCCAAAGTTAAAACAAAAAGGGCAGAAGATTTAATAGATGGAAAGTTAAAAAAAAAAATGACTGAAGTTCCACTTTAAGTGGTTTAACTGACCTAATTTACTAGGGTTGTCCCGATACCAAAAAATAAAAAATTACTGCGCTTCCCTACACCCCCAAGCAGCAGTTCTAATTCATAGGTACAAGAATCAAATAAGTAAAACAATTAACAAAACTGCGCTAAAAATCTATAGTGAATTCCCATCGACCAAATATCTCAAATAATGTGTTATAATCAAGACACTATATTATATTATGAACCCAAATATCAACACAACATGTATGTGATTAATTAAATGATTAATGAATATTGTGACTGTATTATAAAAAATATAAGCAAATGAATTATATGAGGTGACAAAAAAGATTAATGAATATTGTGACCGCATGGAAAAACTATAAACGAATAAATTATAAGGAGTGAAAAAAAGATTGAGTCCGTGACTAATAGTGACTTCAAATAAAAACAGTCCTTAATGTAGATAATTCCACCAGTAGTGATTGAAGACTTCAATGAACGAAAACACCTCGTGAAAAGGATCCACCACCTATGAAGATGTATGCTTACCAGAGGTAAGCTTTAATAAAGCTTATGCCTGAAAACCACTCTGCGGGGACACCACCATCGATCTCAGCATAGAGGGGGGATCTCCCAGAACTCTCCGACATAAAGGCCAAAAACTCAGCAAACGGAACCCAGGGAAATGAAAGACACATCCTCCATAGTGTGAATCCGCATAACAATTTAATAAATATAAGTAAAAAGCACACTTACATAGAAATTCGAATAAAACAGCATGTATGGTATATCAGCCGGCCGGCCTGCATGCACCCGTTCACAGTGGGATAGAAACGATGACGTCAGCGTGTCTGCCTTCCAACGTACGTTTCGTCCTATTGGACGTTGTCATAGGAACCACGACGTTGTTCCAAAGTCACTATTAGTCACGGACTCAATCTTTTTTTCATTCCTTATAATTTATTTGTCCCGATACCACTTTTTTTAGGACCGAGTACAAGTACCGATACTTTTTTTCAAGTACTCGCCGATACCGTTTTTTGTTTTTTTTTTAGGGGGGGGGTGGGGGGTGAACGGTTTCTGTGTGTGTTTTTTTTATTTACATTCATTATTTTTTTACAATCTTTTTTTTTATTGCAATATGTGTGTTTTTTGGTTTTTTTTGGATCAGCCCTGTTGGGGGGCTTTGGTGAGATATCAGGGGTCTTAACAGACCTCTGATATCTCCCCTTTGAGACAGAGAAAGAGACCGAGGATAAAGATTCCCCAGTCCCTTTCTCTGCAGCCTCAGCTGCACTGAGAATGAATGGAGAGAAGACAGCGGCTCCTCTCCATTCATAAACTGACATCGTAATCACAGGAGATTACAATGTTTCAGTTATGTGAATAGACAGAGTCAGCTGACTCTGTCCATTCACACAGCGGAGAGGGGGACAGCGGAGGAGGACAGTGTAACGGAGGGGGACAGAACAACCGAGGAGGACAGCGGAGGAGGACAGAACAACAGAGGGGGACAGAGGAGGAGGAGGACAGTGTAACGGAGGGGGACAGAACAACGGAGGAGGACAGCGGAGGAGGACAGAACAACAGAGGGGGACAGAGGAGGAGGACAGTGTAACGGAGGGGGACAGAACAACGGAGGAGGACAGCGGAGGAGGACAGAACAACGGAGGGTGACAGTGGAACGCCGGAATGGAGGGGGACAGAGAAACAGAGGGGAACAGCATAGGGGGACAGAGGAATGGAGGGGGCATGGAGGAGGATGAGGTGACAGTCAGCGGTGATCGCGTGTGGGGGAGTTACAAGCACCGATCACCGCTGTATGTCACTAAAGCCGCGGGGGGAGAAGCTTGTAACTCCCCCACACGCTGATCACCGCTGACTGTCATAGTATCTGCGGAAGCATCGGGAGCATTTGCCCGAGTACAAGTACTTGGGCAAATGCTCGGTATCGGTGCCGATACCAGTATCGGTATCGGGACAACCCTATCATTTACAAACAGAAGTTCATTCCTTTGATCTAAAAGAACTAAAATGTTACAATTTTTCTCCTTATCCAATCCAATTTTTCCACCTAAGGCCCCTTTCACATGGGACGGATCCAACCCGTGAACATCCGCTGCTCAGCGGGGATCTCGCAGTTTTCCCCAGCTGAGTCAGCAGATGACAGGGCGGGACCCGCACACTGTGCAGGGACCGCCCTGTCAGATCTCCACTCTCCCCTATAGGGGATCGGAGGAACACGGACCGTCTGTCCGTGTTCATCCGATCCGCTCTGCAGACGGATAGAAAAATAGGATTTTCTTCCGTCTGCAGAATCGGACAATAGCAGGGCCGGATGAAATCGGGTGTTAGCGGATGTACATCCGCTGACACCCGCTATCCCACTGGGATGCATGTATGTCCGTATTTCATCCGAAAACGGATGGATGAAATACAGACATACGGTCCGCACGTGTGAAAGGGGCCTAAGGGATGTTGTGAAAAACTTGGCAGGCTTCCTGTTTTTTTTTTTTTTGACAGCTGTCGGCTTGAACACAGAACTCTCTGCACGGGATCCAGGAAATGCTTTTTTAAGATCAGAAGGGGGGTAGAATTGCGATCTCGGTTCTTTAACGATTAATCGTGCAGCTCTAGTTTATTGCCACCTTTAGGTCTGTAATGTCCTAAGTAAAGCTGAGACTTCAATTTTCTCTAATACTGATGGGAATAAAGTTAAACTCAGACAAATCCTGGTTGCCAAATGTCTTACATTTTTGGCTAGAGCAGGAAAGAGTTATATTTTTTGTAAATTTTCCCCTCACTCCTTGTCCCTGTGACATCACTGCAAAAATGAGGGGGAGCTGTGGTCACTGGGATAGGAAGGCATAGAAAGAAATAAAAATACTGATGCTTTACAGAACCTGGAGACTCAAATTTTTGGACGAAGGTCAGAAACGGCAGTCTCCATATTTCACTGGACCAGTCCCCATTTTTTTTTTTTATACATATATTCAGCAAAATAGTTGAAAGGTACTACTCTAAGCTAGTATTTTCCCTAGGGTTGCATCAATATCATTTTTTTTTTTACCATACCAATACTTTCGGTCAAAGTACTCGCCGATACCTTTGCGGTGCAATCTGAGCCCATACAAAATGAATGGGCTCAAATCGCACTGCAAAGAATCGCATGCGATTTTAACAGGAATACGGTGTGATTCCTGTCCAAATTGCATGCGTCTTTCCGCACCGCTCCTGTGTGAACTCAGGCTGAAGTCATTATGGCAACCCTGGGTTCACACAGAAGCAGTGGGGGAAACCGCACAAGATTCGGATCGAAATCGTACCGCATTCAATTATGCAATTCTTTGCAGGGTGATTTGAGCCCATTCATTTTGTATGGGCTCAAATTGCACACCAAAAGGTATCAGTTCCAGGTATCGGATACTCATGCAAATGCTTATTATCGGCATCGATACAGATACCATTATTGGTGCAACCCTATTTTCCCCTTGTCAATTATTGCTCTCTTTTCACAGAATTATCCAATAAACCAAAGAGCAGGAGTGGATGTGAAATCCCAAATCAAAATGTCTTCTGACCACCTTATAAAAGAGAAGTCAACACAGGAGGGGGGAGTGGCGCTTCAACTGGGGAAAGGTTCTCACGCTGCCTTTTGTGTGCCACACATAGGATTGTTCTTTCATTATTTACATGGTTAAGCTCTACAAGACCTTCTTTGATTTGGTCTTCTGCTCTGGTAAATTCTCCCCTAATTCGGCAAGGGAAGGGCTATGGAATGTATTAGTTTGAAGCGCAATAGATTTAATACACTTGCGAATGAGGAGCGGTGCATTCCTTCTTTCTATGCTGGCAGCTGTGCAAAGCTTTTTTAGTTGTTTATTGGAGAGCAGAGAGTTTACAGTGCCATTTTGGAATACATTTCTTTAAAGGCAACAAACTCTTGACTCATTTTGTGGAACCAGTCTTTACTAAAGCTGGCCATATAAGTTTGAATTTTGGCTCATTTATCTGACGAAAAATTGTAGGAGTCAAGTGAAAAATTGTCAGCCAAACAGATGCAGCTGTCGTTTGGGTAGTCTGACAGCCTCTGGTGCCGAATACAAAAGCAACAGTGGAAGATTCCCCATCTGCGCTGTATAGCGTAGCCGTAGATGGAGGAACCTGTTCGGTAGACTACATGGAAAATAAAAATAAAATAAAAAAAACTATGTACACTGTGTGCACAATTAGTCAAGTTGTATTTTTGAGGATTAATTTCATTATTGAACTACAGTGCTCTTGATCAATTCAAAATGTTAATAAACCTCAAACTTAAGAAAAGCAAAAAAGTGAGGTTTTGGCTTTCTTAGGAGAATATCTATAGTGTATCTGCACAATTATTTGGCAACTATTAGTGTGCAGAATTATTATGCAACTAAATGTAAAAATGAAAATGTTCCCATCCCACTTGTTTATTTTCATCTGTTAAAATGAGAACAATAAACACAAAACTCAAAAATTTGCAAATAAACATTTCTGACAAAAAAATAAAATAAAATAATCAGTGACCATTATAGCCACCCTTCATTTTACTAACAGTCATAAGCCTTCCATTCATGGAGTCTGTCAGTTTCTTCATCTGTTGATGATCAACTTTTTGTGCAGCAGCAACCACAGCCTCCCAGACACTGTTCAGAGAAGTGTACTGTTTTCCTTTACTGTAAATCTTACATTTAAGAAGGGCCCACAAGTTCTCAATAGGGTTTAGGCGAGATGAGGAAGGAGGCCATGTCATTATTCTTGCATCTTTAAGGCCTTTACTGGCTAGCCACGCAGTGGAGTACTTTGATGCATGCGATGGAGCATTGTCCTGCATAAATATCATGATTGTCTTGAAAGATACAGACTTTTTCTTCTACCACTGCTTAAAGAAAGGGTCTTTTAACCACTTCCTGCCCGCCGGCCGTCATAAGACGTCCTTGACTGTGTGCGGGTATATCTGAACGATGCCTGCATCTACAGGGATCATTCAGATAATCGGCTTTTTCAGGCAGCGATTCCCTACACCATAAAAACGATCATAGCAGCTGTTCCACCGCTTGATTGTTCTTCTGGACGGCGAGAGGGGACGTACGCCCCCCGCCTGTGCTTCTACAGACTTCCCGCTTCCGTGAGTCGGAGACAAGATCCGCCGACCCTGGATGTTTACCATAGAGATTTGCGGAGGACCAGATGGTCGCCAGAGTCTCTATGATCGTTCGAGGGCCAGTCGCGATGTTATGACGTTACGCCCGGCCTCTGCATTCAAACGGCACCGCCTCGGGAAGCTGAGATGGATTTTTGTTTTGATTTCAGGCTACCCAGCCTAGAATTTTTTTTTTTTTTTTTTTTTTTTTAAGTGTCAAACTAAAAAAAACAAAAAAAAATAAATACTGCATTTATCGGTGTACAACACGCACCCCAAGTTTAGGAGAGCATTTTAAGGAAAAAAAAAATTTACATTTAAATGCCCATGAATGCAGCCTCATCAGTGTTCATCTGCAGCCTTGTCCATCATTGCAGAATGAACAGTGTCAATTTGCAGCCTTGCCCACTGCAGCCTTGCCCAGTGTCATGTGCTGTTTGCAACATTTAATGTTTAAATTTGCCGCCGAGATAGCCTGTGTAGTCGTTGTCACGCCGCCCCGCCTCCCTGCTGTTTCAGCAGTCCCGCCCAGCTCCTATGATGCACATAACACAGGTCCAATGGCAGGACTGCGAGCAGAGCCGAGCCGAGTACACAGTACACTCGGCTCGGTCTTTTTCGGCAGCCCTCGCTCCTCTCATCCTCTCTGAAACAGCAGGGAGAGGCGGGGCGGCGTGACTGCGAGTGGAGCCGAGCACTCGGCTCAGTCTTTTTCGGCGGTGCTCGGTCTTTTTTTTCTTTTTTTCCACAGACAGTGGGGATCGGCATATAACACACACCCATAATTTTCCCCTGATTTTAAGGGGAAAAAAGTGCGTGTTATACGCCGATAAATATGGTAAATAAATTTAAATCTCCCCTGTCCCTGTGTGCTCACACGCAGAAGCGAACGCATACGTAAGTCCAACCCACATATGAAAACGGAGTTCAAACCACACATGTGAGGTATCGCCACGAACGTTAGAGCGAGAACAATAATTCTAGCCCTAGACCTTCTCTGTAACTCAAAACATGTAACCAGTAAAAAATTTTAAAGCGTCACCTATGGGGATTTTTAAGTACCGAAGTTCGGCACCATTCCACAAGTGTGTGCAATTTTGATGCGCGACATGTTCGGTATCTATTTACTAAGCATAACTTCACCTTTCAGTTTATGCAAAAAAAATGGGCTAACTTTACTGTTTTTTTTTTTTTTAAAGCACAAACAGTTTTTATCCCCCCAAAAAACGCATTCGAAAACATTGCTGCGCAAAGACCCCAATAGTTGCAACGGCCGCCATTGTATTCTCTAGGGTATTTGCAAAAAAAAAAAAAAACAAACATATAATAATGTTTGGGGGTTCTATGTAAATGATGATTTTTACATGTAGAAGAGAAATGTCAGAATTGGCCTGGGTGGCAAGTGGTTAAAAACTGGCAGTAGGTTTGGGAGTCGATTTTGAGTCCATCTTCAGCCTGAAAAGGTCCAACGAGCTCTTTAACCCCCCTCCTATCCAGACCAATTTTCAGCGCTGACGCATTTTGAATGACAATTGCGCAGTCATACAACACTGTATCCAAATGAAGTTTTTATCATTTTTTCCCCACAAATAGAGCTTTCTTTTGGTGGTATTTGATCACCTCTGCGGTTTTTATTTTTTGGTAAAAAAAATGTAAAAAGACTGAATTAAAAAAAAAAAAAAAATTATTTTTTTTATATTTTGTTATAAAAAAATTTAAAATAGGTAATTTTTCTCCTTCATTGATGTACGCTGATGAGGCGGCACTGATGGGCACTGATAGGCGTCAGTGATGGGCATTGATAGCTGGAACTTGTGGGCATTGATAGCTGGCACTGTTAGGTGGCACAGATGAGGCAGATGTGCCTCTTCCACTTCGGGAGCGATGTCCCTCGCATCTGAGCCGGTGATCGGCTTTTTTTTCTACTCACACAAAAAAAAAAAAACTATTACCGATCTTTTTGTTTATATCATGTGATCAGCTGTCATTGGCTGACAGCTGATCACATGGTAAGGGGCCGGGACCGGCCCCTTACTCGGACCGGTGATCAGCTGAGTCTCAGTGACTCGGTGATCACAGCGCGCTTGGCGCGCGCAGGGCCCGTGCACAGGGAAGGCCGTCATATGACGGCCTCCCGGGAATTCAGGTCCGCGCTGTGGCCGTCATTCGGCCATAGCGCGGATGTCAAGTGGTTAATACCAGCCCATACCAGTACCCCACCTCCACTTTTCTGGCATCTGAGTGGAAGTGGAGCTCTGTGCCCGTTACTGATCCAGCCACAGGCCCATCCATTTGGTCTGTCATTCATCTCATTAGTCCATAAAACCTTTTAAAAAAAAAAAATCAATCTGTCTTCAGATATTTTTTGGCCCAGTCTTGACGTTTCAACTTGTGTCTTGTTCAGTAGTGGTCGGGTTTCAGTCTCCCTTACCATGGTCATGTCTCTGAGCACTGAACGCCTTGTACTTCTGGGCACTCCAGGTAGGTTGCAGATCTGGAATATGACAGCAATGGAGGATAATGGGTACTTGGTAGCTTCACGTTTGATTCTTCTCAAATCTTTGGAAGTTAAAGCAGGGTTCCACTCAAATTTTAAACTTAATCTTACCCCCTTCAGTTAATTGCATAGATGTTCAAATGCCGCATGAAGAATTTTTTTATCGCTGTAATTACCTTTATATTGTACTTTATTGTGGCACTTCCTGTCTCTCCTCCCATGGGAGTAGGCGTGTTTATTGCCTTTCCCCGGCGCCACACTGTCTCCTGGAAGCTTAGTGTCAGGCTTCCCAAGATTCAGTGCGGAAACAATGATCATGCGCGTGAACAAGCTGTGAATGAACAGCATTCACCGCATCCCAGAAATCAATGCTTGTGGGCTTCACATGCCCACAAGCAAGATGGAAACAGCCAGCATCACATTTATTAAGTTATTCTTCAGTACGAAAACAGACAGAGGCGGAAATATTACACCCAAACTGTGAGTATTATTTTGGGATTAGCAAAGTGTCACAATGACCTAAAAAAAAAAAAAAAAAAAAAGAAAGATTGGTCGCCCAACTCCCACTTTAATTTGTGTCTTTTTTTTCCTCAACACGCTTCTTGGCACCCTGTTGACTATTTGCAACAAAATGTTTGATGGTTCTGTGATAATGCCCCAATATCTTAGCGATTTCTGCATCCCTCTGAAAGCCTTTTTACAATTTTTGACTTTTCAGAGTCAGTTAAACCTCTTTTTTGGCTGAGGAAAAGAAGCAGCCTAATAATTATGCATGCCTTGATATAGGGTGTTGATCTCCTTAGGCCACACCCTCCCTCATTACACAAATACACATCACCCGATATGTTTAAATCTAATAAGCATTCAAGTTTATACAGCTTGGCTTTGGACAATATGCATGAAAATGATGATTTGGTCCAAATAATCACTTGCCTAATAATTGCGCATACATTTATAGTAAGCATTAGAAAACTGCTATGCAGTATAGAAAGAATAAATACAGTATATTACAGGTAAGATCCGGTGAAAGAAGCAGGAGCATTTTCAAACATAATTAAAAACTTAAGCGAAATCTTATAATGGCATTTCAGAACCTTGTATATGGGGGGGGGGGGGTAGCTGTAACTTCCCAACAGTAATGGAGGCCACTTTGGGAAGGGAGCAATTTTTTAAATAACTTTTTTGGAAGATTGTGGATACCAGCTACTAGAAAGAAAAAAAGGTTTGCATCTGTCCTCTTGGCATTGGTTATTAATCCAAAATTGGGGGGGGGGGGGGGGGGGGACAGAAGAATACTTTCCTAGAAGGTATATGCCCGTATGGACCAAGAAGCCAACAGATGTCAATTTTTTGGTATACGTCTTTAATTACGCCTTTTACTGTCTGTCCATCTGGTAAACCAGAAGTGAGCAAATATTATAAAATATCAGACTTAGGAGTACATAATGGGCGAGTAAAATCTGAACTCCAGGGAAATGGCTAAATACACAGTTTGAGTACAAATTTGAGAACTGTTTTATATACTTTGAGATCAACAATTCTGCTCAGCCATACTTGTGATGCATTCATCTCTGCCAGACAGTATGGCCAGGTCCTGAACTCTCAATCTCAACAATAGATAATAAAGTCTACTACATTTTTGGGAAATGGCACCAGTCTAATAATGTACCTCTAATAAAAAGTGTATCCCAGGCACTGCTGGTAAGTGTAATAACCCCCCTCAGTGATGATGAATACTCCCGACAGCTGTGATTTTTGGGGCAACACCTGGGATGAGAAGCGGTGGCTGCAAATGAAGATTCAAGCTGTTTGCCCTCCCCTTCCTGTCCCCTTGGCCTCTCACAAAACACCTGGTATTTGCCAGAATGCAAGGCATTCTGTGAACAGAAGAGGGGCAAGAGGAATGACTACACTCCTCCATTCATTGAGTGGCTTGCATTCCGGGAAAATACTAGGAGTTCTGTAAATGGCAGAGGGCACAGGAAGGGGAGGGTGGACGGGATGATCCTTCAGAGTTACAGCTGTGGAGAGTATCAAGTAACCATCAGGACCTGGGAAATGCTACTGAGGGAACGGATCAGTCCTTTTTTAAATTTTGCCCATTGATTAATGTAGTGTAAATATGCTAAAAGTCCAAATTAAATAGACTCCCAGGTGGTAAAACTACAATAAAAAGTCCTCGGCAGTGAACACTTGCCAAGTACTGCACAGAGAAACAGGCATTTTAATATTAATACAGATTAAAGACTTTACAGCAAAGGAAAAATAAATAGTTTAAACTTATTTTCTCCCCTTTAAAGTAATGTTTCATACCCTCCACACAATCTTTGTTTTACTAATAACATTCAATGTATGACAAAAGATATTACCAGAGCACTATAGGAGAGGACAGTAGAGAAGAGCAGTAGGCTACCTCTTACTTTAATCTCAAAGTCATCTGAGAGCGATCAATTACTCCTCTGACTACTTGTGACTATGAGCTTTGTACACAAGCTTTAATATTCTTATTTTAAAAAGTACACAGACCTAAAGAGTGATCCAAGAAAAAGGAGCACAAAGTGGCACATGCTAGCTAGTTGAAAAAAATATACACAATATACACACACACACACAACAAGAAATGGGGGGAAAAAAAAAAAAGTATAACTTTTATAATAATATATTATAATATAGACAGTGTCTACACACCCCTGTTAAAATGTCAGGTTTTTGTGATGTAAAACAATGAGACAAAGATAAATCATTTCAGGACTCTTTCCACCTTTAAATGTCACCTATAAACTGTACATCTCAATTAAAAACAAACTGAAATCTTTTAGGTGGTGGAAGTAAAAATAAAAAAACGACAATGTGGTTGTAGAAGTGTGCACATCCACCTATAACTGGGGATGTATCTGTTCAGAATTAAGAAATCACATTGAAAGTCATGTTAAACAGGAGTCAGTACACACCTGTCAGCATTTAAAGTGCCTCTGATTAACCCCAAATAAAGTTCAGCTGTTCTAGTAGGTCTTTCGTGACATTTTCTTAGTAGCATCCTACAGCAAAAGCCATGGTCCGCAGAGAGCTTCCAAAGCATCAGAGGGATCTCATTTTTAAAAGGTATCAGTCAGGTGAAGGGTACAAAAGAATTTCCAAAGCATTAGATATACCATGGAACACAGTGAAGACAATCATCTTCAAGTGGAGAAAATATGGCATAACAGTGACATTACCAAGAACTGGATGCCCCTTCAAAACTGATGAAAAGACGAGAAGAAAAGCTGGCAAGAAGCCTACAGCAACATTAAAGGAGCTGCATGAATATCTGTCAAGTACTGGTTATGTGGTACATGTGACAACAATCTCCCGTATTCTTCATATGTCTGGGCTATGGGGTAGAGTGGCAAGACGGAAGTCTTTTCTTAAGAAAAACATCCAAGCCCGGCTAAATTTTGCAAAAACACATTTGAAGTCTCCCAAAAGCATGTGGGGAAATGTGTTATGGTTTGATAAAATCCAGGTTGAACTTTTTGGCCAAAATTCCAAAAGATATGTTTCGTGCAAAAACAACACTGCACGTCACCAAAAGAACACCATACCCACAGTGAAACATGGTGGTGGCAGCATCGTGCTTTGGGGCTATTTTTCTTCAGATGGAACGGGTGCCTTATGCCGCGTACACACAACCATCCAAGATTTTTCAGATGGAATTCCGCTCAAGCTTGGCTTGCATACACGGTCACACAAAAGTTCGCTGAACTTTTTTTGACCGACAAGAACGCGGTGATGTACAACACTATGACGAGCTGAGAAAATGAAGTTCAATGCTTCTGAGCATGCGTCGAACTGTTTCAAGCATGCGTAGGAGGTTTGCGCGTCGGACGATCGGAATTTCCGATCTGAACTTTTTTTGACCGAAAAATTGAGAACATGCTCTCAATCTTTTGCTGGCTGGAATTCCGCCAGCAAAAGTCGGATGGAGCATACACACGGTCACATTTTCGGACCAAAAGCTCTCATCGGACTTTTGCTGGCGGAATTTCCGCACTGTGTATGGGGCATTAGTCAAGGTAGAGGGGATTATGAACAGTTCCAAATACCAGTCAATATTGGCACAAAACCTTCAGGCTTCTGATAGAAAACTGAACAAGAAGAGGAACTTCATCTTTCAGCATGACAACGACCCAAAGCATACATCCAAATCAACAAAGGGATGGCTTCACCAGAAGAAGAATGAAGTTTTGGAATGGCCCAGCCAGAGCCCAGACCTGAATCCCATTGAAAAACTGTGGGGTGATCTGAAGAGAGCTGTGCACAGGAGATGCCCTTGCAATCTGACAGATTTGGAGTGTTTTTGCAAAGAAGAGTGGGCAAATATTGCCAAGTCAAGAGGTGCCATGCTGATAGACTCTGACTCAAAAGGTGCTTCAACAAAGTATTAAATTAAGGGTGTGCACACTTATGCAACCATATAATTTTAGTTTTTTATTTTTACTTCCCTCCTCCTAAAAGATTTGTTTGTTTGTTTTTCAATTAAGTTGTACAGTTTATAGGTCACATTAAAAAAAGGTGGAAAAAGTTCTGAAATCTCATTTGTTTACATCACAGAAACCTGACATTTTAACAGGGGTGTGTAGACTTTTTATATCCACACACACTATATATTACACATACATATATACACATACACACCCCCAACCACTGTATATACCCTTTACATAACCCTTTTCCACAAACAGCTAAAAATAGTAAAGTAGCTCTAAAGGTACGAGGTATTTTACCTTAATGCATTCTATACATTAAGGTAAAAAAAACACCTGAGCCTGATCTTGATCCAGCCTTGTGCCTGAGAGCTGCGGCTCACTGGACAGAGAGGCAGGAGCAGGAATCATAGGCTCCTGCTGCGGTCAATCACAGCCATTCCAGAGGGAGAGGGGGGTGGGGCCCGAACTGCGCTCTGTGTGTCAATGGACATGCACACACAAGTGCTTCCATAGCAAGCGACTTGCTATGGGGGCACTTGGCAGGAGCCAGAAGAGCCAGCAGGGTACCCGAGAAGAGGAGGATGGGCGCTGCGCTGTGCAAAACCACTGCACAGAGCAGGTAAGTATAAACATGTTTGTTATTTTTATTACCTTTAGATTCACTTTAAAGTGGAATTAAACTCTACTTTTGAACTTGTACCTACAGGTAAGCCTTATTATAGGTACAGCGAATATATCTCTTAAAAACTTGCACAGTCTAGGAGATATTCACACAACATGCAGCTGATGACCATCTGCGCACGTGCTCTGAAAAGTCATGCTGGACCTTCAGAGCTCCGTTCCATGCCAGAGCCGCATGCGCTTGGGAGTGACGGAAGGAAGACCAGGTGAAGATGGCCGCGTCAGGGAGCCATGACAGCGATGCCCTGGAGGGCTTCGTGTACAGGTAAGTTTGTCAAAATGTGCTACTATGTAGTGCATACTAGGACATTATACTAAAACCTGCAGGGGAGCCCAATGGTTTTTATCTCTCTGGCTGTTTTTCTACGTCTTTAACCACTTAAGGACCAGCCTCGTTTTGGATTTTAGGTGTTTACATGTTTAAAACAGGTTTTTCTGCTAGAAAATTACTTAGAACCCCCAAACATTATATATGGTTTTTCTTCTAACACCCTAGAGAATACAATGGAGGTCATTGCAATACTTTTTTTTGCACCGTATTTGCGCAGCGTTCTTATAAGCGCACTTTTTTTGGAAAAAAATTCACTTTTTTGAATTAAAAAATAAAACAACAGTAAAGTTATCCCAATTTTTTTTTATATTGTGAAATATAATGTTACGCCAAGTAAATTGATACCCAACATGTCATGCTTGAAAATTGCGCCCGCTCGTGGAATGGCGTCAAACTTTTACCCTCAAAAATCTCCATAGGCGACGTTAAAAAAATTCTACAGGTTGCATATTTTGCGCTACAGAGGAGGTCTAGGGCTAGAATTATTGCTCTCGCTCTACCGGTTGCTGGGATACCTCACATGTGTGGTTTGACCACCGTTTTCATATGCGGGCGCTACTTGCGTATGCGTTGGCTTCTGCGCGCGAGCTCGTCGGGACAGGGGGGTTTTAAAATTTTTTTTTTTTATTTTTATTATTTTAAAATATTTTATTTATTTTTACACTGTTTAAAAAAAAAAAAATTGTGTCACTTTTATTCCTATTACAAGGAATGTAAACATCCCTTGTAATAGAAAAAAGCATGGCAGGACCTCTTAAATATGAGATCTGGGGTCAAAAAGACCTCAGATCTCATATTTACACTAAAATGCAATAAAAAAAAAAAAAAAAGTCATTTAGAAAAATGACATTTGAAAAAATATGCCTTTAAGAGGCGTGGACGGAAGTGACGTTTTGACGTCGCTTCCGCCCAGCAGTATCATGGAGACGAGTGAGCGCCATCTTGGCCTCACTTGTCTCCAGACACACCAGGCAGAAGGACGCGATCGCCTCCGCCGCTACCGACGGCTCCGGTAAGTGGCGGAGGGCACTGGATCGCGGCGGGAGGGGGGGGCCCCTCTCCCGCCACCGATAAAAGTGATCTCGCGGTGAATCCGCCGCAGGGACCACTTTTATCTGAAAGCCGGCCGCCGCACGAAAACGGGGATACCGGGGTTATGGCAGCTAGCTGCTGCCATAACAACGATATCCCCGTTCAAACTTAGGACGTATATAGTCGTGCGGCGGTCGGGAAGTGGTTAAAATAAAAACTAAAGCTCTCAATTTCACAGCACAAGGGTTTTAACCACCTCCTGCCCACCGTATTGTCAAATGACAGGTGGGTGGTGGCATTCTCGTTCTGAGATGACGTCATATAATGAGTTCCCATTCTCGCTGTGGGGGCACACAGCAATTGGCCATGCACCCTGTCCCTGGGACACGGCACATCACCAATCCTGGTAGAGAGCCGATGACGGGGCTTTTTACCCATGTGATCAGCTGTGTCCAATCACAGCTGGTCACATGTAAAACAAGGAAATGCCGGTTATCGGAATGCCTTTCCTCACACTGACAGCATGTGAGGAGAGGAGAGCTGATCAGCTGCATTTTATCACAGGGGTGATCTGCACAGATAATCAGGGTACTGCTTATCAGTGCAGCCCCAACAGTGCCCAGCAGTGATGCCGGTCAGTGCTGCCTTTCAGTGCCACCTCATCAGTGCAGCCTTAGCACACACCAGTGAAGGAGAAAAAACTACTTATTTACAAAATTTGTTAACAGAAACTAGGAAAAAAAAAAATGTTATTTATTTTTTTCTTCCAAATTTTCTGTATTTTATATTATTTTAGCACAAATATAAAAAAAACCCAGTGGTGATTAAATACCACCAAAAGAAAGCTCTGTCTCAAACAAATGATAAAAATGTTGTTTGGGTACAGTGTTGCATGACCTCGCAATTGTCAAAGTGTGACAGCACTAAAAGCTGAAAATTGGCCTGGGCAGGAAGGGGGTAAAAGTGCCCAGTAAACAAGTAGTTAACAAGCCCATGAGCTGCAATTAAGATTTTAAAATAAAAGTTAATACTGCAGCCAGCTATAGAATAAGATGCTCTAGCAACACAAACACCGTTTTAGTTGGACTGTCTTCAAACACTACTAGACGTTATTAATGGGATAGCTGTATTTGTTATTTGCAAAGTCAAATACTCTTTATTTCACAGAGGGGTCACAATCCTATCCTCCCAAACTTTCTGAAAACCACCTTAAAAAAATAAATAAATATAATATAAATAATAACCATAGGAAAAAGCGACATGGTAAATTAGGGATGTGGTCCAATTATGTAATTAAATAGATGCTTTAGCAATACCATAAGGAGGGAAAATAATAAAGACTAAAAGCTCCTATGAGAAAATGAACAAAAAGCCATAAAGCCCAAGTGAGTAGATAATAAGCTGCCACAAAACCCAAGAGACAAATACAACAAAAAAAAAAAAAACACAATACTCCAGTATGCCAAATAACAACCTGTACCTGCTTGGTGTACAAGGTGGCACAATAACACCAGTGAATTAATGTGCCCAAAAACCAAGAAATAATCAGTGTTCAGAAATCATTTATTAAATTCATCTATTGTACAAAACTGACACTTTCCATACAATAAACCTAATATTAAGTAGACATTGTGACCATTTACTTGAAAACATGAATAGAAAACCACGAGACTGCAGAATGTGATTATATATATATATATATATATATATATATATATATATATATATATATATATATATATATATATATATATATATATATATATATATATATATATATATATATAAAATATACCTCACATTTAAAGTGATAAAGTCTGTTTTTATCTCTTTAAAAATAACAAACAAGTTACCTCCTCTGTGCAGTGGTTTTGCCTAGAGCAGCCCTGATCCTCCTCTTTTCAGGTACCTTGTCAGCGCCCCTGGCCCCTCCCTCCTGCCCTTACAGCAAGCAGCTTGCTATGGGGGCACCCGAGCCGCTGCTCTCTATGTCCATTCAGACACTGAGCTGCAGCTTGGCCCCGTCCCCTCTCTCTCCTCATTGGCTCACTGTCTTTGACTGACAGCAGCAGGAGCCAATAGCGCAGGGCTGCTGACTCAGCCAATGATCGAGATCCGGTAAGTATTAGGGGGTGCTGGGGAGGCTGCTGCACACAGAAGGTTTTTTTATCTTAATGCATAAAATGCATTACGATAAAAATAAATAAGAAAATCTGACTTAACAACTACTTCAAATTAAAAACTGCTTGCATACCTTAAAACACATAGAAATACAGTTATTCCTTCAAAATTCATCACTTCCCGTCTGCTTAACCCAGGTTCTGCCTGCATCACGGGTCACGTGACTTAATCAGGGAAAACTCCCCTGCTAGGAGGGCGACCCCCACCTCATCTTTTAGCCATACTCAGCCTCCCACCACTAAACTCCCAGTTCTTACAGAAATTCACTCTATATCTTTCCACTAAACAAAAGACTTGACTTATACATCTCCTTCACCAATAATTCTTCTCAATTCTCCTTTGGTCCACCCCACCAACCCAGACCCTAAAACGGTTACAAGTTCATAATTTGTACTGTATCCTAATGAAACTACATCTAACTGTAATTATGGCATTTTATCTTCATGCACAAATCTCCTCTGTGATCCATTCCTATATTTCTTAGATACACGAGTATCTACATTGTGCCTTGTGCCCTCTACATGCCCCAGCAGACGTCCTATGACGAAACGCGTAGGGTGGGACTTATCCACGTTTTGTGTCACCTCCAGAGAGACGATCACCGCGGACTGTTTATTATACGCTTACCAGTTTTTTTAAAATGCGAGTACAATCTTAATATATGGCACAATAAAAGTACTTAAACGGGTTCACGCTATGGACATTCCCTCTTTTCTATGGTGAACATATCCTAAGCCGGCTTAGCAACACTCACAGTACGGACCGGAGACATCCAGGGCTGCTACACAGTGGCAAACACTGACTGCTCATACCCCTGCAGGGGTGTCCCTATTCCGTGAGTGCAAGCACAATAAGACCTCGGTTAAGGAGCACCATCACAAGACCAGCACTTGAATACGGAATGGTTTTACAAACACCACCTTCCAATGAGAATTTAACCCTTCCAAACCATAATTCAAACAAAGAATTTTTGAACCATTTAAAAGACTTTTTCTACCACAATTATGTACGTTTACAGCAAGTACTGGCCTTATGAAGCACAAATCACCAGTCACTTTAGGATATAGTATAAATAGCACTTTTTTTGCACTCAAATCAAATGGTATGTGACACAAGCATTCACATATGTGTAACCACTAAGTAGTTTTAATTTCATTTTTTTCTTATATTTAATTTTTGGTTCATGTGACATCCATTTGTGGTTTCATTGCCTTTTCATTTCCTGCATACTTTTGCATATTTTTGTATATTTCCACATATTTAAATTATTTTCACCCACATTCTCACTCATTTTAAATCACAAACAACATTTAGAGGTGTAATTTACATTCATTTTTTAACTTAACAATATATACACCAGAGGATGTAACAGAATTGAGTAACAAGCACTAAGTAGTAAACAAGTAGTAATTGGCACGTGTCACTTTAAACTTTTGAGTTTCAACAGTGTTATTGGATTTAACTTATGCTACCTGTAAAGAAGTTATTTCATATATAAAAAGTTGTTTATTTTCGTATGTTGCAGGATAACATGTGTAGCCAGTAAGTTTTAATTAAATCACATAAGGTAAACATATAAAAAAAAAAAAAAAATTGCATCAGAGAAGAGCAGCGCCACACCTACACTCCTATCTCCACTCATATTGTAGTATCTTTCCACCCAGGTGGATTTATACCTGTGGGGCAGCAGTTCCCCACCTAGAGAGAATACCTTCATCCACAGTGCGGATTCATTCTACATACATTGTGCCTTTCTGTCCTAATAAAGAACATATAAAATATAAAAAAAGTCTATTTACCACGAATTCTATTTCAACAATAAACAAAAAGTTGCCACATATAAAAAAAATATTCCTACAAAATAACACATATTTGATAATTACATATGCAGGTTCTACTTCTTGCTATGCATGCCACACAATGATGGGTTTTCACTGCTTCTTCTCACAATGCAAGGGGAGGAGATGACTAACCGAGTAAATAAAAATGGCACTACCCACAGCTAGCCATGGAAACGTGGAAAACCGATTGTTCAGCTTTGAGTCAATTGTCCTTTGATAGGAAAATGTTTAGATCAAAAATAGAGGAATATTTGGTTGCTTTTCATTCTCAGATTGCTTGACTAGGTTCCCATATTCAGTTTAGTTCTATTCCGTTGCAATCATATTCAATACATTTGAAAGAATATTTCAATCCATAAAACTTAGAGTTAGCAAGTTGATTTATTTCATGAACAAGTTGCACTAGCCTCAAAAGCTGGTTATTGCTAGCATTAGTGTTGGTAATTTTATCCCAACAGTTGTTAAAGGATATGTTTTAAAATAAATAAAAAATAATAAATGCCCCTCTTTTTGCAGGTAAAAAAAAATTGCATTAATTTTTTATTTTTTTTTACTTGGAGCCTGTTTAAGCATTGCAATACAGAAACAAATGCACCAGCAGTAGTTTAGATGGTGGTACTATACCGTTTGTCATTCACTCAGCACCTCTGCCTTGCAACGTCTGAACAAACACCAGGGAATGTATTGTTTTCAATTAAAGTGGTTGTAAACCCTGGTAAAAAAAAAAAAACCCTGCAAGACAAAGGTATAATGAGCTAGTATGCTATGCATACTAGCTCATTATGAATTACTTACACGAGATCAAAGCCCCCACAGCCATCCTCGTCTCCCCCTGCGGCCAGCGACATCTCTCCCGGGGTTACTTCTGGGTATAGCGGCCCCGACGATGTGATCGGCCGGAGCCGCGATGACGTCACTCCCGCACATGCGCGAGGGAGCCACTGGTAACGGCACACAGACTGAAGCAACGGCACATACGTGCCATTGCTTTAGTTTGCCCCAGTGCGCATGTGCCGACAGGGATATCTCCTAAACTGTGCAGGTTTAGGTGATATCCTGGGTAGCTACAGGTAAGCCTTATTACAGGCTAAAGTTGTTGTAATGAGTTTACAACCACTTTAACATGAGATGTTCTCAAATTGGACCAGGTGGAGACTGTGATGTCTGACTCTCTTTTCTGATAAAAAGGCATTCTCTGAGCTCACAATACCAGAGCTCACTCCTGGAGTTCAGCATTAAACTGTTGTAGCGGTATTAAACCAAAAACCAAAATACCATATATATTGCAGCTTATCAATCATTAGGTGTGGTGGCTCTATTCGTCTTTAAAGTGGTTCTAAAGGGTGAAGGTTTTTTACCTTCATGCATTCTATGCATGAAGGTAAAAAACCTTCAGTGTGCAGCTCCCCCCTCGGCCCCCCCTTATACTCACTTGAGCAAGATCCCAATCCAGCGATGTGCACGAGAGCAGCTCTCCTGGCTCCCTCTTTTCCTCATGGGCTCAGACAGCAGCAGGGGCCATTGGCTGCTGGCAACCACAGCCAGTGAGGAGGGAGCGAGGGACGGGGGCACGCCGTGTGGCCCCCACCCCCTTGTGATCACACTGACCGGTGCATGCTAGGTCAGTGAAGTCACAAGGGGGTGGGGGCCACCAGAAGGTCCCATTTCTTACCTATTCAAGAATGGTCACCAAGCAGAGGAGCGCATTCGGCGGTCAGCCTTCGTCGCAGGCAGGGCTCTTTTTTTTTCTTCGGGTCCGGCGGGGCGGCAGGCGTCGAAGATGGATCTACATCGGGGGACAATCTTTTCTTAGGCTCCATTCACACCTATGCAGGTACAATGCACATATGTGCAATAAATAAATAAATAAAAATGCTATTACCGCTGTAATGATTTTACTACCACTTTAAAGGCTCTTTAAAACATGTACATTTAGGCTGGGTTCACACATGTGATGCGAGAACAAGCACGACTCCAGTGCCCCCCCACATCGCGTGTCACTCGCAGGTAGTTCACACTGCTCTCTGCAAACCGCTGCAGGTGTCAATAGAAAGTTAATGACACCTCCAGATCGGTTTCGCAGATCGCAGTGCAAACTGTCAAATGGTACAGAAATCAGATTGCAAGGGTGTAAACACCCATGCGATCCAATTCCAGTGCAGACCAAAAAAACGGTCCTGCACCATTTTGATGTGAAATCAATGCGATTTCAGCCATACAGTTTGCATGGCTGAATTCGCATCGCATAGACATCACATGTGATCTGCACATCAATGCAGTGGGAATCACATGCAATGTCTGTAGGCACAGCCTCAAAAGAGAATACCAAGATTTTAGGTTATGAAGAGAAGCAGTTTTCATGACAACACATCAAAATGAAAAAGAAACCTGGAAAATACCATTGGATTGTAGCATTTTAAAAAGCCGCCACAATTTGAAGAGTACTCAACAACAGTTCAGGTTTTCCCTCTTACCTTCACATGATCACATGTAAAGTACCCAATGTGGCTTGGCACAAATAATAATCCTCTTTAAAGAAAGTACCTGGTGGATGAAACGTGTTGAGGGGTGGTCTAAACAGTGTGTGCACAAGCTGTCAGAAAAGTCAAGTTTGAAGGGAAACCTTGGCTGTGAGCAACGCTTTTGATCTACTGTACAGCATGTATTAGCTGGCAATTGCATTGTGGAGGGAGCAGTGGAGAGATCAGGTCACTTTTGAATACGCCATTTACCTTTCTGAGTTTGAGTGCTTTTAGGTTTTAATAGATAAATAGAATTGTGTGAATGGTATTACACTATTGGGTATTTTTTTTTCTTTGCATACCTAAATTTGGAGCTTTGAAATGAAGCCGATCAGCTTGGGAGGGAGCTGGAGTAAACTGACAACCACTTTAACCACTAGCCTACTGCCCACTGTCATATGACGGCAGGACGGTAAGGCTCTTGTTCTGGGCGGACGTCATATGACGTGAGCCCATTTAAACAGGGCATGCGCGCGATCGTGTGCGCGCAGCCCTGTACTGTCGGTGGCGGCGTGTCACCGAGACACCGCTCGTCACCGACAGGGGTGAACAGCCACTGTGCATGGCTGTTTACCACGTGATCGGCCGTGACTTCATCACGGCCGATCACGAATGGTAACTCTCTGCATTGCACGGCGCATGCACGAGATCGTGAGCGTGCTTCGCGTGCACGTCGGTGGCGGCGAGTTCCCGGGAACACTGCTAGTCACCGACGATAGTACACAGCCATTGGCCAGGGCTGTGTACCACGTGATCGGCTGTGATCCTTTCACAGCCGATCACTAAAATGTAAACATAGAGCTGTCACTAGCTGTTACCAGCTCTTCTCTCCTCACAAACCATTTCCAGTGTGAGGAGAGAAGAGCCAGGAGCAGTGAGTTACAGATCTGTGTTTAGTAGTGTCTGCACCAACACCACACCTGTCCCATCGCCCCCCCCCCCCCCCAATTGTCATCTGTCACCCAACAATCACCCCATAAAAGTGCACCTGTCACATAAGAGACTGCCATCAGTGACCGTGGCCTGTCAGTGACCGTGCCCCGTCACCCGTCAGTGACCGTGCCCCGTCACCCGTCAGTGACCGTGCCCCGTCACCCGTCAGTGACCGTGCCCCGTCACCCGTCAGTGACCAATGATGGTGGAAACCGCAAAGGATAAAGTATTAATACACTCCAATCTTATTTAAACATATACTGTGCAGTCGCCATACACATATAATAATGTATGAATAGAGGTGTAAATCCATTCCAAAATGTGTTGTGCTAATATTTGCCATGCAGCTTTTTTTCCAAAATTTTTTGCCATGCACCTCTAAAAAGTGTACAGGTTTGGCTTAAAAAAAGGTGGCAATCCTATCCTGCAGTGAAGAGAAAGGGAGAGAAAATAGGTCAGACAGCAGCGGCGACAGCCGCAGTTTACCCGTGTGATTCGGCTGTTGCGGCACCGCCCACTACACTGACTGACAGGCAGAGTGATATGCTGCCCGGCCTGAGGAAAGCAGAGGGAGATCAAGAGAACGCTGGCGCGGCGACGCCCCCTTCTCCCTCAACCTCCAGAGTTACGCTGAATAACAGCCATGGTGGCTGTGACTGGGAGTCGGACAGAACGAAGATTAAAATTAAAAAAAAAAAAAGAAAGAAAAAAAAAAAAGTGGTCTCTCTCTGTGTTTCTCGCTCTCCTCCTCTCTCTCGCTTTCTCTCCTCTCTCTCTCTTCTTCTCTGTCTCTATTCTCTCTCTTCTCTCTTTTGACGGGCACAGTGGCTGCATTTGACGGGGCACAGTGGCTGCATTTGACGGGGCACAGTGGCTGCATTTGACGGGGCACAGTGGCTGCATTTGACGGGGCACAGTGGCTGCATTTGACGGGGCACAGTGGCTGCATTTGACGGGGCACAGTGGCTGCATTTGACGGGGCACAGTGGCTGCATTTGACGGGGCACAGTGGCTGCATTTGACGGGGCACAGTGGCTGCATTTGACGGGGCACAGTGGCTGCATTTGACGGGGTGAATGATGGTGCGGCAGACGGTGGGGTTGTATGGAGGGGGTGTTATCTACCTGACATACACTGACCTACCTGACACACACTGACCTACCTGGCTGACATACACTGACCTACATGACATACCTGACACATACTAACCTACATGACATGCACTGACCTACATGACATACCTGAAACGTACTAACCTACATGACATGCACTGACCTACCTGACACACACTAACCTACCTGGCTGACATACACTGACCTACATGACATACCTGAAACGTACTAACCTACATGACATGCACTGACCTACCTGACACACACTAACCTACCTGGCTGACATACACTGACCTACATGACATACCTGAAACGTACTGACCTACCTGACATACACTGACCTACCTGACACGCACTGACCTACCTGACACGCACTGACCTACCTGACATGCACTGACCTACCTGACATGCACTGACCTACCTGACATGCACTGACCTACCTGCCCTTGCCCCCTTAAAGCCTAAGTTTATTTAAAATTAGCCATATGCTCTGTGAGAGAAATAACCAGTTAATATGACAATTTTGTAAAAAAAAAAATAAATAAATAAATAATAATCTAATAATCTAATAATAATCTTCCTTTTGCAAAGAATTGTGGGAAAAAATTACAACTTAAAAAAAACTCACCATGCTACTTACTTAATACCTTGGAATAAGTTCTAGGAGAATTCGTATCACCATTCAATATGCTCCTAGGTATTATTTGTGAATATATGCAAGTCTATGTACATGTTTTTTAATCACATATTTTGTAATAAAAATTGAAACTCTTTTTTAAATCTTTTGTGTTATGCCTATAAAGTCCATCATTGCAAACCATTTTCTAATGACTTCTAATACCTTGGAATGTCTACTTTCTAAAAAGGGGTCATTTGGGGGGTATTTGTACTTTTCTGACTTGTTAGTACCTCAAGAAATAAGATTCACCTTATGTACTGAAGGCCTGATCAGATGTTTTCAATTTTCAGTGATTGGCACCATAGTTTGTAGACACTATAAGAGCCCATTCACACAGGGACGACTTGTCAGGCGACCTAGTCGCCTGACAAGTTGCCTCCCGTTCTGTGCTATGGAACCGTTCTAAGGGGAGCGACGCAAGTCGCTCCGACTTAGAAAAAGGTTCCTGTACGACTTCAGGGGCGACTTGGGGCGACTTGCATAGACTTCTATACAGAAGTCGTTTTGCAAGTCGCCCGGGCAGTCGTTTGCAGGTCGCCTCGCTGAGGCGACCTGCAAGTCGTGTTGCCCCTGTGTGAATGGGGTCTAACTTTCACAAAGACCAAATAATATCACCTAATTTGGGTTATTTTTACCAAAGATATATAGCAGTATAAATCTTGGCCAAAATTTATGAAGAAAAAATTACTAATTTGCTAAATTTTATGACAAAAACAAAAGAAAAAGGCAATTTTTCACAAAATTTACGGTCTTTTTTTATTTATAGCACAAAAAATAAAAAACCCATTAGTGATTAAATACCACCAAAAGAAAGCTCTATTTGTGTGAAAAAAGGACACAAATTTCATATGGGTACAATGTTGCATGACTGAGTAATTGTCATTCAAAGTGTGAGCACAGAAAGCTGAAAATTGGTCTGGGCAGGAAGGGGGGTTTAAGTGCCCAGTATTGAGGTGGTTAACAGAAATCTTGAGCTCTATATGTCAATAAATCTAGAAAGGCTATGTAATTTGGGGAACAGGCGCTGACGTCGGAAGGATTGGGAGATGGGAGAGAGACGCAGTAAGTGGTTATTACATTATATATATGTTGATCTAAAGGTGCCATTATAGCACTACGAAATGTGAGTATGATGTACAGAAAAAGTCACTATGGGTTTTAACTTTGACCCATTTCAATAAATGGTTTTACGCTACGAGAACTTTTCTCCTTTTTGCGGTATATGCCCTGTGATATATACATTACATGTGAAATAAGCTGTGTGGATAGTGAGGCAATTTTGAAGACGAGTGAGGACAGACCTTTGATTCCCTGGGATTGAGCCCATATTGACCCTTACTCACAAATTAAAAGCGGGCCATATATGGGGTGAATTTCTTTCCTGCAACCACGCGGTCCATCCCGCAGAGCTATTGTATTCTCCCAGTGGGGAGTTTTTTAAGAATGTTTATTTATCTGTGTATAGCGCTGCACATAAAGGTTTTGACAAACCGTGTACACACAAGGGTGAGCATTTTTTTACAAAAATGTTACGTGCTTGCTTTAAGTCAGTGACAAACTAAAGTTAACGTGTAGTTGCTTCAATTGCTTAACTGTCATTAGTTATGAAGCTGTTATTTTGGTCCAAAGGCTTTAATACTTTTGGTTACAGCAAGCAAATCACTTTTCTCTAACTTTAATAGTTGCAGGATTGTTCTGGATCCATGATTAGGTCCTAAAGGCACCTTTGACAGAAAATAATCTATGCCATAAAGGGGCCCTGGTATACATTTAAAACTGCCACACCTCGTAGGCCATTTTGGCCCCCCAGAAGCCTGGCTGAAAAACTCGAAATTAGCAACCCCCACGTCCTGACTTATTGCTAGGACATGAAAACCATTGGGTGCTTACTCCCAGCAATGCAGGAGTGAAATCCAATGATTATAGAATTGGTTACCTTTTTAAAGTGCTTTTTACGTGCTTAGGGCTGGGTTCACACTAGTGACACGTCAGGAGATTGTGACTGGCTCTCTATGGAGTCGGTTCACACATCTCCGGAGCAGCTCCAGTGCGAATTGCACAGGAGTCCTGTGCATCTTCTGGTCTGTTTCAGGTCCAAATTCAGCCAAAAATTCGAACTGAAATCGGACCTGAAACGCACCGGACCCCTGCTGTGAGCCGCTCCATGCGGCAGTGTGAACCCAGCCTGAAGGATACCTAAGGACCAAACTTTTTTATTCCCCTTTTGGATAGAGTGGAGAGGTATTAGAACACTTGTCAGTTTTTATTGCTGTCTGTGCCCCAGTTAAGGAGAGTCATCCCCTATATTTGTCCTGTTATCATTATCATTGAAAGTGAAAGTAAAGAGAGAAAAAAAAAAAAAAAAAAAACACAAATTTTGGGTTGTCCCCAGAAAGATAGAGGGGCAATCTTCCAATAGAGCCACTAGTTGTGATGACCTGGGGGTCCCCAAGTAATTCCCTTAATTTACAGGGATTTCCTCTCACTTCCTGTTTGGCTATGGGACTGGAAGTGAAAGGAAATCTCCGCAATGGGACACAGATGGCGAAAAACTAAAATATGACAGAGGTTATAACCCTCTCTTACTTTATCCAAAAGAAATTTTTAAAAAATTGCCTATAGTTCTACTTTAAATATTCGTATGTGCTCTCCTGGCTTAAAGTGATTGTAAAGTCTTGTTTTTTCCCCATAAAAATTACAAACATGTCATACTTAACGCCTCTGTGCAGTCAATTTGCAGAGAGCAGCCCCGATCCTCTTCTGTGATCCTAGCCCCTGCCTTCTGTTCAGTGCCCGCAGAGCAAGCAGCTTGCTCTGGGGGGCACCCGAGCTGAGTCACAGCTCCCTGTTTCCATTCAGACACGGAGCCCCGACCTCTCTCTCTCCCCTGATTGGCTAGCTGAATTTGATTGACACCAGTGACAGCCAATGGCGCTGCTGCTATGTCTCAGCCAATCAGGAGGGAGAATCTCGGACGGCTGGGACATTAGTGGACATTGCTGGGGAGAGGGAGAGGACCTCAGGTAAGTGTTAGACCCCTTTCACGCGGGGCGGATCCGCTCAGCTGACTCTGCCAGCTCAGCGGGAGATCACTCTGTTGATCCCTGCTGAGCCGGCGGATGACAGGTCCGTTTCTGCTCACTGGGACAGACCTGTCACAGCCCTGCTGATCCACCTGTCCATTTTCATCTGATCGGCGAATGGCAAATGCTGTACGTCTGTTTTGAGCGGATCTTATCGGACCGGATGGCAGGCGGGTGTCAGCGAACACACCTCTGCTGACATCTGCCTGCCCATACAAGTGGCGCACTCAGATCCCCCTGAAAAACGGACAGGCGGATACGAGCAGGCTTGCCGTGTAAAAGGGGCCTTATTATCTTAATGCATTAGGATAAAAAAAACCTGTCTCTACAACCACTTTAATAATGTTTAGGAAGGAGCTGTGGAGTAATGTTAAACATAACTAGCCCTGTTTATATTGTGTTTGCAGTTCTTCATCAGCTGTAAACCAGATAAGAACACTTTCTATCCTAACAAAGGGTTAAAAATTTAGAATAATCCCTTGTGTACTGTATGTTTTTTTTCTTAAAGGTCAAATCCTGCACTGTATGTCAATAAGAGAGTTAATGTGGAATTCCAATCAAAACCTAACAATAAACCTACTCTCTGCCACAGTCTAAAGCCTTAGTACACATGAGCCAAATGTCAGGCGACATCGGCCGGTTCAATAAAAACTGGACAACATTCTCCCCTGTGTATGACAACCGAGCATGCTGGAAAACAAGCAGCTGACCAGCTCCCAATCAGCTCTCTCAGCCAATGGCTGAAGGTGTTGACAGGAGTGTTCTGGTGGGGGGGGGGGGGTCCCCCTGTCAGAACACAATAGCACAGCAGGGGAGACCGGACTGGCTGCAGAGCACACAAGTACAGCAATTTTTGCTTTACAGGTCTAGATGGATTAGGCTTACAATGTGGCAGAGAGTAGGTTTAGAGTTCTACTTTAAGACTGTCCAGAAGTTATTAGTACCAACTATGATACATTCTCTATGGGAAAAAGTAAACATTTTTGATGTGCTGCATGTATTGGAATGCAACATTCTGACATTTGACTACAAAAGTGGAAATATGTTTTAAAGGAAAGGTCTGCGTTCCGCTAGGAAGGGTCAAAGTGAAGCAAAGGCTAGTGTGCTGCAGTGGAAGAGGACATAAAAAAAAAAAAAAAAAAAGGAGGACGTTGCAACAATGGTTGTCCAAAATTCCCTAAACTCATTTGATGATTGCATTGTGGAACTTGCAGCACTAGATTGTGGTACATGACTAGTTCTTGCTAAAGTAGATATAGCACTTCCCGATTTTTCTACTTTGGTTTCAACCCTCAAAAAAAAAAAAGGAAGCTTGCTAAACACTATAATTAAAGTAGCTATAGAACATAAACCTAAAATAACTTAAAAAATATGTATTCAAATGTGGAAAAATAGGTCTTCTGTGCTGTAAATGGTGGCTTTCCATTCCATAACTTGTTCTGTTTTGATATATAGTTGGAAACCATGTGAGGTACTGGATCACATGCTTGCCGAATAGTCTTTTAAGGTACATTACTTTACAAGTATGTACAGGTTATTGAGTTGTTAGTTTTCTAATGGTTAATGATTTGCACAGATAAAACAACTTTAAAGAAGTTTCCAAGTTCACCCTAATGCCCTGTACACACGGGCCGAATGTCAGGAGACAACGGCCGGTTCCAAAAAAAAACCTGCCAACATTCGGCCCATTGTAAGTGAAGGGTTAGTGTGTGGGTGTGGCGCTGTCCTAATTCATAGAATACTTGGTAATTCGTGTGTAGCCAAATCCCATATGTAAAGTATAGACCAAAATTGCAAATAAAAAATTCAACGAAAATAAAACCAAACATAAAACAGCAAAGTGACCCCCTTTAGAGTGTATAGGTGTAACGTTGTCCTAGTGGAGAAAAAAGTGGAGAAAATGGAAAAAAATGGAAAAAAATGGAAACAATGGAAGAAAATCGCATAAAGGACTGCTGCCTCCACAGATGTGATTTCCACCATGGTGGAAAAAACAGAAGGTAAGTGAAGGGTTAGTGTGTGGGTGTGACGTGTGTGGGTGTGACGCTGTCCTAATTCATAGAAATACTTGGTAAATCGTGTGTAGCCAAATCCCATATGTAAAGTCGCATATAAAGTATAGACCAAAATTGTAAATAAAAAATTCAACGAAAATAAAACCAAACATAAAACAGCAAAGTGACCCCCTTTGGAGTGCGTAGGTGTAACGTTGTCCTAGTTTAAAAAATACTTTAAGTCGTGTGTAGCCAAATCCCACATGTAAAGTCGCATGTAAATTATAAACAAAATATAAACAAAATCACATATAGCAAATTTAACAGCTAGGTTGGCCCCCTTTGAATTGGGGGAGGGGGAAGGGGAACAGGGGATGAAATCAAAAAATGACTTTAGCCAAAACTATTCCATCCGCATAAAAACCCCATATAGTGATTGATTTAAAAAGTCTTTGACAAACATAACATTGCTGAATAATTACATAGGTCAAATCGTGACTAGTGCTCAGTGCAACTTAAGTGAAAAACTTGACATCTTTGTAAAACAAGGCAGGTATCTTGGTGACCAGGTGCTCGTGTCTTGTGATCATACGGACACTCACCAGCTTCTTTAACCCCTGCGGGGGTAATGCGCAGTCACAGTGTATGCCACTGTGCGGCAATCCACAGGCTGTTTCTGGGTCACGGTGACGTTTTAGGCATAAGAGAAGAAAGAGGAGATTCAATAGCGTAAAACCATAAAACACTCTTTATTGAATGCAGATGACAAAATGGTACTCACATTTAAGCAGTTTATAATAGGCAACCAAATGTCGTCAAAACAGGAGAGCGTCAGATTTAAGTTGGTGATCCTCTGAGAGAGGATAGGCCACGCCCTACGCGTTTCGTCATAGGGACGTCAACTGGAGCGTGCCCCCTTTGCATCACCTCCCCCTCCTTTTATACTGTGCGATGTGCTGCATGCCTGCACAACGGAAACCTCCGGCGGCCATTTTCCCTTAGGTTTTTGCGCGGCCATCTTGCATGTGGCTATTGCAGACCGGAGCCATGTGTATAAACCTTTAGTGGAATATCCCTAGTGTTGTAAAAACAGGAAATAGAACAAAGGGAAATCCGTGGCCATTTTGTGAGAGATTTTGCAGACCGAAGCCCAATAGAGCAATTGATAGGTATATGCTATTTTGCAGGCCGAAGTCCGCTGCCATTTTCTTGTAGGTTCTGCAAGATCTATGTAGGTTATAGGTTATTTAACATGCCTGAGTCCGCGGCTATTTTCTTGTAGAATGTGCGGGGTATGTTTGGATTATACGGTGACCCCGTACGAAAAAACTTCTCCGTTCGAGTATGTGTCACTCTGAGCCACAGATTTACTCTATCAAGATGGAAAAATAAACCCGTAAAGAATCATCATAGGCACAGTATAATTATGTATACCTGACAAATTATACATAGAAATATAAAATATAAAATTTAAAATACATATACATAGAAATGTTTAATATTTATTGCTCCAAAGTACTAAAAATAAATTGCATGTCACTATGTACATGCAATATTGTAAAATAAAAAGTTAACTAAATATGAAAAAAATTTATAAAAATTTTATAATAAAATTAAAATAAAAATGATAAAAAGGGGGATAAAATAAGAGGGGTAGGAAGAAGACCGAGGGAAGATGGTGTTTGTGTCTTAATGGAGCCTAAAATTAATGTCATACGTCAGGAACCTTTTTTATTTTTCACGTCAAAAAAGATTAAGCTTACTAATAGTGGTAGTTTACTGGTAATACTAATAGTTAGTTGGAAAGCAATTTAGGTCGACATCTATATTCATTCCTGATGGTTGTAGTGTGTCTAGCTGGAAAATCCATCTAGTTTCATTTTGCGACACTTTAATTTTCTTGTTGTCGCCCCTCCAGTGCCCTTTGATTTTATCAATAGCATAAAAAACAAGGCCTGGAGGGGTCCCTGTTGTGGTGGTCTCTAAAGTGTTTGGATACACTGTGCTTTTTAAACCCAATTTTGTTTATATTTTGTTTATAATTTACATGCGACTTTACATGTGGGATTTGGCTACACACGACTTATAAAGTATTTTTTAAACTAGGACAACGTTACACCTACACACTCAAAAGGGGGTCACTTTGCTGTTTTATGTTTGGTTTTATTTTCGTTGAATTTTTTATTTACAATTTTGGCTATACTTTATATGCGACTTTACATATGGGATTTGGCTACACACGATTTACCAAGTATTTCTATGAATTAGGACAGCGCCACACCCACACACTAACCCTTCACTTACCTTCTGTTTTTTCCACCTTGGTGGAAATCACATCTGTGGAGGCAGCAGTCCTTTATGCGATTTCTTTCATTGTTTCCATTTTTTTCCATTTTCTCCACTTTTTTAATTTTCTGTTCCGTTGCGCGGATACACCACTCATATTTCATTACAACATTCGGCCCATGTGTATGTCAGTCTGTCTGACAGAAGCCAGCCGTTCGGCTGGCTTCTGTCAGACGTGCATACTAGAAAACCAGCAGGCGACAGACTCCCGATCATCACTCTCAGCTAATGGTAGAGACCGCTTATCGGCGTGTTCTGGCGGGGGGGCCGTCTCCCTGTCAGAACACAAGAGCTCATCGGGGGAGATCGCTGAACTAACATCGTATGGTTAGTACAGCAGCTCTGACTGGAGCTGTCAAACTGTAGTGTGTACCCGGCTTAAGGTCTAAGCCTTGGTTTCTACCGGTGTTAATTTTGCCGACTACAATGACTAAAGCATTTTAGTCAACTAAATGAATACTAATTTTAGTCGACTAAAATACGACTAAAACAATTGAGATGACTAAAATGGGGACTAAAATTAAAATGGCATTTTAGTCAAAAGACTAAAACTAAATTGAAATTTGACTTCAAAATTAAAACTGGCCTTTGATGCATGTTTATACCTCAATAGAAATTGGATGGAAAAAGAGCAGTTCCCATTATTGCTTGGATTGGCTTTCTCACTGCTAAAACATGAAGACGGACTTCGGAAAGGCCATAGACCATGGTTGATGGAAGACCCCATTGACTTCAGGAGGGATGTGTACGAAAAGTACACTTCCACTTGAGACCCAAGCATTTTACAAAGATGAAGAGACAACAGCCAATTTGTCTCAGCACTTTTTTGAGATACAGAGTCCTGGACAGAGCTGCTGCAGCTCTGTCTAGCATCTCCCTGCAGCAACAGATCACTGCTATACTGATCTATTGCTGGCCAATTGGGAAAAGTTCCAGAAAATTATTACAACTCCAATTCCACGTTGAGAATTATTCAAGTTGGGACAAAAAACATCAAGTGTTTAAACTGAGAAAATGTACCATTTAAAAAAAAAAAAAAAAAAAGGAAGAAAACTATTCTGATATTGATGCCAGCAACACATCCCAAAAAAGTTGGGACAGGGCTACGTTTACTACCCCATCTTCTTTTAAAATCGCTAGTCGACCAGCCGGCGTAGTTATACTGTGGCAGTTTGGCATGGCTGCACAAATCGCCGTAGCTGTACGTCGCTCCTTTAAAGACGTCATAGCACCCGTGATCGCTCATAACAGAAGGAGAACAGGGATGTGTGTGTGCAAACACAAATCTTGGTTCTCTCAGGGGAGTAGACAGATCGTATGTTCATATAAGTATGAATGCACGATCTGTTTCCTCCCCTAGTCAGTCCCATCCCCCCTACAGTTAGGACCCTAGGGAACACAGTTAACCCCCTTTGATTGCCCCCTAGTGTTAACCCCTTCCCTGCAAGTGACATTGATACAGTAATCAGTGGCTATTTTTAGCTCTGATCGCTGTATAAATGTTAATGGTCCCAAAATAGTGTCAAAAGTGTCCGATCTGTCCGTCACAATGTCGCAGTCCTGATAAAAATCGCAGATCGCCGCCATTACTAGTTAAAAAATAATAATAATAATAATAATAATAATAATAATAACAATGACATAATTCTATCCCCTATTTTGTAGATGATATAACTTTTGCGCAAACCGATCAATATACGCTTATTGCGTTTTTTTTAAACCAAAAATATGTAGAAGAATATATATATCAGCCTAAACTGATGAAGAAATTTGGGTTTTTTTTGTATATTTATTATAGCAAAAAGTACTAAATATTGTGTCTTTTTTTCAAAATTGACGGTCTTATCTGACTTTTTTTGTTTATAGCGCAAAAAATAAAAACCGCAGAGGTGATCAAATACCACCAAAAGAAAGCTCCATTTGTGGGAAAAAAACAACATAATTTTTGTTTGGGTACGTCGTTGCACGACCACGCAATTGTCAGTTAAAGAGACGCAGTGCAGCATCACAAAAAAATGGCCTGGTCAGGAAGGGGGCAAATCCTTCCGGGGCTGAAGTGGTTAACAACACTCTGTAAACATCTGGGAGCTGAGGAGACCAGTTACTGGATTTTTGGGAGAGGAATGCTGTCCCATTCTTGCCTATTCTAACTGCTCAATAGTCCTTGGACTTTGTCATACTTTTTTGTTTCAGGATGCGTCAAAAATTTTCAAATGGTGAGGGGTATGGACTGCAGGCAAGGTCAATTAAGCACCCGGACTCATCCACTACGAAGCCATGCTGTAGTCATAGATACAATATGTGGTTTTGCATTGTCCTGCATAAATGTGCAAGGCCTTCCCTGAAAAAGACATTGGCTGGTAGGGAGAATATGCTGCTATAAAACCTGGATATATATCTTTTAGCATGGATGGTGCCTTTGCAAATGTGCAAGCTGCCATTCCATACTCACATACCATCAAAAGATGCAGGCTTTTGAACTGAGCGTTGATAACAAGTTGGAAGGTCCCTCTCCTCTTAGTCCAGAGGATGCGGCATGCGTGGTTGCCAAAAAGAAAGTCAAATTTCGATTCGTCTGACCACAGGACAGTTTTCTACTTTGCAACAGACCAATTTAAATGAACTCTGGCCCAGAGAACAGATCACAGACAGTGATTTTTGGAAGTATTTCTGAGCCCATGCAGTGATGTCCATCACAGAATCATGCCAGTTTTTAAGTGCCGTCTGAGGGCCCAAAGATCAGGGACATTGAATATTGCGATTCGACCTTGTCCCTTGCACACAGAAATTTCTCCACGCTCTCTGAACCTTTTGATATTATGTACTGTAGGTGATTTGGAAAAGTCTTTGCAATTTTACGTTGAAGAACACTATTCTGAAATTGTTTGGCAATTTTTAGACACAGCCCATCACAGATTTGTGAATCTTTTCTGATCTTTACCTTTGAGACACTCTGAATCTCTAAGATGCCCATTTTATAGCCAATCATGTTACTCATCTTTTGCCAATTAGTCTAAATAGTTACACAATCTTCTTCCAGTTCTTCTTTGTTAGTACCACTTACTTTGCCAGCTTTTGGTTATCCTGTCCCAGCTTTTGAGATGTGTTGCTGCCATCAATTTCAAAATTACCTTATTTTTTTTCTTAAAGTTAAACTATAAAAAAGGAAAACTTTTTTTTCCAGTTTGGATAGGGAAAGGGAGGGTTATAACCCCCGTTAGATTTTTTTTTTTTGCCATCTGAGTTCCATTTCAGGGATTTCCTATCACCGCCTGTCCCATAGCCAAACAGGAAGTGAGAGAAAATCCCTGCAAATTAAGGGTATCCTTTGGGGACCCCCAGGGTCACTAGAACTAGTGGCCCCATTGAAAGATTTTCCCTGTATTACTTTTCTGGGGATAGCCCAAAATTTGGGATTTTATTTTACTTTCATTGATAATGGTAAACAGGAGAAATAGAGAGGGTGAATTTCCTTAACTGGGGCACAGACCGCAATAAAAAAATGACAGGGATTCCAACCCCTCTCCACTCTATCCAAAGAATAAAAAAATGTTTTTGCCTTGCTCTGAGGGTACTCGACAGCAGAGATGGGCCAGGAGGGCGGGGGGGAGGGGGGGGACCAAGAAGAAGAGGATCGGGGCTGCTCTGTGCAAAACCACTGCACAGAGCAGTTAAGCAGTTACGTATGACATGTTATTTTTTTTTTTTTTTTTTTTTAATCAAAAAAGTTTATTAGAAAACAAAACATACAGAAAGACTTTACAGCTCACAAATATGGCACAGACTGTGTCATACATTTCAATTACCATCGCAGGAGGTACATTCATACTGTACACTCAGCATCTAATACCATCTTGCAGTATGCATTTCAGGTATTTCCTCTAAGGGTATTGGTTATTCATGCATTAGCGCCATATTTGTGTTCTTATGGTGTAAGTTTTTTTCCTTTCTCCATCCTCTCAATGTGTCTCTCGCTTTCCCAACCTTTACCTTAGCAATCGATCCATCACCAGATCAACAGAAGAAAGGTCAGGGGTGTCTAACCAGGGTGCCCACAGCTTATCAAACTTTCACGGACGACCTCTAAGTTGAAATATGTATTTTTCCAACCTTATGGTGTCTCCCATTTGAGCAATCCATTCCTTTAACGCTGGAGGTTCAATCGCCTTCCATCGTCGAAGGATCAGTTTACGGGCCTAAAACAGGGCCCTGGCTATGGCCTGTTTGAAATTGTCCTCCATAGGAATTTCATCTAGTATCCCCAGTATACATGGCTTTGGGTCTGCGGGTATGGTAGTCTGATAGACTCTGTTGATGGTGGCCACAACCCCTGACCAGTACAAATGTAGTTTGGGGCACCTCCAGAGCAGGTTTAATCAAGTCCTCATGATCTCTTGCGCACCTGGGGCAGTTGGAATCCAGTCTTACTCCCATCCTGAACAACCTGTCAGGCGTGTAATGTACTCTAATGCCCCGTACACACAGTCGGACATTGACCGGACATTCCGACAACAAAATCCTAAGATTTTTTTCCAACGGATGTTGGCTCAAACTTGTCTTGCATACACACGGTCACACAAAGTTGTCGGAAAATCCGATCGTTCTGAACGTGGTGACGTAAAACACATACGTTGGGACTATAAACGGGGCAGTAGACAATAGCTTTCATCTCTATTTATTCTGAGCAGGCGTGGCACTTTGTGCGTCGGATTTGTATACACATGATCGGAAATTCCAACAAAGGATTTTGTTGTCAGAAAATTTTATAGCCTTCTCTCAAACTTTGTGTGTCGGAAAATCCGATGGAAAATGTGTGATGGAGCCTACACAAGGTCGGAATTTCCGACAACAAGGTCCTATCACACATTTTCCATCGGAAAATCCGACCGTGTGTACGGGGCATAAGGATGATGTATAACTGCGATAGCCGTTGGGCCACATTTAGGGAGCAAAGTTGTACTGCCTGGAGTGCCTCCTCCCATTGCTCATCCTCAAATGATCCCACATCTCATTCCCATTTGCTCAACACCCCCTGGGGAAATCCTTCTAGGCAGATATTGAGTATCATGGAAAAAGTTCTAGATATGAAGCCCTTAAACTGGGACACCTCAGCCATATGTCGAAATATCGGGTTCGGTGAGAGAGTCCACGGGCCCCCCCGGTTTGCGCCATCACTATGATGCAGCTGCATATAATAGAAGAGCATTGAGTTTGGGAGGTGACATTGCTCCCTCAACTCCTGAAAGGGAATCAATTTTCCCGCTGCAAATATATGTCGCATGTGTGTGACCCCGTGCCTCCTCCACCGTGCACCACAATCCAATGACTGAAGCTTCTCATAGTATCCATTATTCCATATCGGGCTGTGCCCGGTAAAGCCCTCTACTTCTTGTAGCTGTCGAAGTTTGTTGCATATTTTTTGCATCAGGACGTATGTGGGAAAACGTTTATTGGATTTTGCATACGCCAAGGCCTCCATACCCGTGGGTACATTGTCTAGACCTGCGACATAGCACATTGGGGCCCTAATGGGTTCACAGTGTAGATTTCTATGCTCTGTTTCCAGGTCTTCTGGCATAGCCCGGGCAATATGTTGCGCCTGAGCCGTCAGATAGTAGACCCAAGGGTTAGGGAGGATGAGGCCTCCCGCTTCCTTGGATTTTTGTAATTGCTCTAACTTAATCCTTGAGAGTTTATCTAGCCATATGAAGACCCTAAAAATAGAATTAATAATTCTAAACATTCTTAGAGGGATCGCCATTCGTGTGTTGTGCAAGATATACAGGAGTTGGGGCATAAAAATCATTTTTATGAGATTTACCCTGCCCACCAGGGACATTTTAAGGCCGAAACAAATTTTGGCTCCATCGCGGATTCTATTTAATATCGGGGTCAGACTTAGGAAGATAAATTCACGTGGTTCTGCCGTGATCTGGATTCCTAAATTTTTGAGGCCGGTAGACACCGGTACCTCATGTATCGTCTGCCCTATGCTGTCTGGATTTGCATCCAGCAGTAGAAGGGAGGATTTGGTCCAATTAATTACCAGTCCTAAATAGGTCCCAAATTTTCTGATTACTGCCATAGCTTCCTTCAGGGAGTCAGCTGTGTCCCCCAGGAGTAGCATGGTGTCGTCGGCACATAGCATTAGCTTCTCCTGAATCCCTCTGTATTGAAATCCACGTATTCCTTGGTGCGCTCTAATCAAGGCTGCCATGGGCTCTATGGCAATGGCGAAGAGGAGCGGGGACAGTGGGCATCTTTGTCGAGTGCCCCTATACAGGGTGAATGGTGCAGAAATGTGTCCCGCCACCATAAAAATCGCCTGAGGTGAGCAATACAGCAGTTTCACCCATTACAAAAACCCTTTTCCAAAGCCAAATTTACCCATGACAGCCCAGAGATACTCCCACCCCTATGCTGTCAAAGGCCTTATGGACATCGAGTGACAGCAGGGCCCTATCCCCCATATTACCTGACTGTGTCTGCATGTTGAGATAGAGTCTACGGAGGTTGGTGGCCGTGGATTTTTGGGGCATAAAACCTGACTGGACCGATTGGATAATGGAGGATATGACCCCATTAAGTCGTAGGGCCAAGACCTTCGCTAGGATTTTGATGTCGCTCTACAAGAGCGATATCAGTCTGTAGGAGCCTGGATCTAGCGGGTCTTTACCTGGTTTTAACAGTACAATATTAGCTCTAGTCATGGATTCAGGGAGACATTGACCTTCTCCAGCATAATTAAGTACCTTTAGCAAACGTGGCAGCATAATTCCCACATATTGTTTAAAGACTTCCATGGGGATACCATCGTCCCCAGGGGCCTTTGTGTTCGGGAAGAGGCTAAGTGCCTCTTGAAGTTCCTCAAGTTTAATTGGGGAATCCAGGAGTGTACTCTGGGAGGTTGACAAACCAGGCAGCTCAATTCCCCGCAAATACTCTTGCAATTTATTGGTCGAGTAATTCACCCGGGACCTATACAAGTTAGAATAAAACTGTACCAGCTCTTTCATAATATGGGTGGGGGTGTTTACCATCCTCCCTCCCTCAGTACGTAACGTTCCAATGGATGGGGATGTCTGGGAGGCCTTCACTATTTTTGCAAGCAGACGGCCTGTCTGCTCACCCTCTTCATAGAAGGCTTGTCTATTAAAAAATTGCTTTCTGTCTGCTGCCTCCCCGGTGTCATTTTCTTTTAAATGTTTTTTGCCTTTAACCACTTCAGCCCCGGAAGGATTTGCCCCCTCAATTACCAGGCCATTTTTTGTGCTACAGCACTGTTTTATTTTAGCTGACAATTGCGCGGTCGTGCAATGGTGTACCTAAATAAAATGTATGTCTTTATTTTCCCCACAAATAGAGCTTTCTTTTGGTGGCATTTGATCACCTCTGCGGTTTTTATTTTTTGCACTATAAACAATTAAAGACCAACAGTTTTGAAAAAAAACTATATTTTTTTATTTTCGGCTATAAAACACACCCAATAAAATTTATTTTAAAAATCTAAATTTCTTCATCAATTTAGGCTAATTTGTATTCTGCTACATATTTTTTGGTAAAAAAAAAAAAAAAATATCCCAAAAAGCATACATTGATTTGGTTTGCGCAAAAGTTATACCATCTACAAAATAGGGGATAGACTTATGGCATTTTTTACTAGTAATATCAATTTTTAGCGGGACTGCGGCATTCCAGCGGATAGATCGGACACCTGACATTTGACACTTTTTGGGAACTGGTGACATTATTACAGTGATCAGTGCTAAAAATATGCACTGACATTGTACTAATGGCACTGGCAGGGTAGGGGTTAACACCAGGGGTGATCAAGGGGTTAACTGTGTTCCCTTAGTGTATTTCTAACTGTGTGGG